>NW_007252382.1:3519-4563 GCF_000164805.1 Carlito syrichta | reverse complement strand
CACCAGATTTCCTTTCCGTTCTCAGCAAGATGCCCTGATTTCCCCTGTCCATATAGATTCCAAAACTCTGTATACAAAAATGTAGATGCCCAGATGTTTCCTAGGGATTTGGATTCCATGAATCCTGGTTACATTTTAATAATTCGTACTATTATTTGGCAACTGCAAAACTCTCAGCCCCTCTCCAAATAAAGTACAAACGGAATTTTAAGGATTACCAAGTTCATCTTAAGACCAAATTTACATGTAAAACGGTCAGATGATACTTTTCTTCCGGAAATCTGGCCTTGATTGTCCCGAGGTTCCTAAGGGACTTGTACTACCAGATACCGGATTCCAACTCTCAAGAGGACCAGAATGTTGCTGGAGTTCTGAAATGACTGATTCATAATATCCACAAGCCAAATATCTCTGAAACATGAGATGAGCACTAAGCCCGGTTCTTGTTCATCCTCTAGTAAGACACCCTGAGAATTTTTCAGATTGTGGACAAGTGTATCACAGATTCCTTATTCTTCCTTAGTGAGGGACAGTGTAATATCCTGCATAAGAGACCTCCCTTTCCTCAGAACACTGTTTGGAAACCCTGATTCTTGTTTAGCCCTTAGCAAGATGTCATGTAGATATTGGGATGGAGGAACCATGTAAAATAGGTTTCTTATTTCTCCTTAGCAGGAGATCGTGTAGATTCTGTACATGAGGACTGCTGTTACCTATATTGTAGCTACTAAACCCTGATTCTTGTTTAGCCCACTGCAGATGGCCTGTTGATTTGTAGGACTGAGGACTGGTATAACCCCGATTCTTTTTCTATCCTTGGAAATGATCTGTGTATTTTTCTGTATATTAGGACTCACATTACATAGATCCTGCTTCGAAACTCTGATTCCTTTTCAGCCCTTTCTAGGATGCCCTGTAGATTTTTGGGATTGAAGACTCGTGTAACCCAGATTCCTTATTCTTTCTTACCAAAAGTTCATGTAGTTGCCTGTATATAAGGACTCCATTTCCACAGATTCATGCTTAAAACACCCTGATTCATGT
>NW_007252382.1:0-2768 GCF_000164805.1 Carlito syrichta | reverse complement strand
CAGAAAGTTGCTGAGGATCTGTAATGACAGATTTAGCGAATCCTTGAGGCACATAGCTCTGAAAATGTAGGGACACAGAAGCCCAGATTGCTGATTAAACCTTATCAAGAGGTCCTGTACATTCTGGAAAATGAGAACTCCTAGAACCGGATTTCCTTATCGTTTTCAGCAAGATGCCCTGATTTTCCATGTCGATGTGGATTCCAAACTCTGTATACAAAAAGACAGATGCCTAGAAGTTTCCTAGGGATGTGGAATCCATGATTCCTTGTTACCTTTAAAAATACGTACTAAACATTTGGAAACTGCAAAACACTTGCCCGACTCAAAATATAAAGTGAAACGGAAGGGGAAGGAATACAGGGTTCAACTTAGAGACCAGAGTCACATCCACACATGGCAAGAAGATTCCTTTTGTCCTGAAATCTGTCCTTAGTTGTTCCGAGGTATCTAACGGTCTTGGAATGCCTGATACACGTTTACAACTTTCAAAAGAACCAGAATGTTGCTGGAGTCCTGAAATTACCAATTCGAAATATCCACATGATAAATTGTTCTGAAACATTTGGGGAGCTAAAAACGCTGTTTCTTTCTTTCTTTTTTTTTTGATTTGGAGTCTAACTCTGTCACCCAGACTAGAGTGCAGTAGCCACTCCCGATCACCGCAGCCTCGACTTGCTGGGCTCTGGCGATCCTTCCGCCTCAGCTTTCCAAGTAAATGGAATTACAGGCATGCACTACTACGCCTGGATGATTTTTTGATTTATTGTAGAGATGAGGTCTTACTGCCCAGATGGGTCTTGAACCTGCGGGCTCAAGCAATTCACTCACCTCAGCCTCCCAAATGCGCGGGATTACAGGCTGAGCCACCGAGCCTGGCTAAAGCCCTGTTTCTTTTTTGTGCCATAGCAGACACCCTGGGAATTTTTTGGATTGAGGACTCATAAAACAATGATTCTTTATTTGTCCTTAGTTGGAGGCCATGTAGTGTTCTGTATGTGAGGACTCTCTTTCCCTAGATTCCTGTTTCAAATCCCTGATTCTTATTTAGCCCTTAGTAAGATACCATGTAGATTTTTTGATGGAGGAACCGTGCAAAACAGATATTTTCTTTTTTCTAAGCAAGAGGCCATGCAGTTTCCTGTATATTAGCACTGTTATTACCCACATTCATGCCTCGAATCCCTGATTCTTCTTTAACCGTCTGCAAGATACCCTGTAGATTTTCAGGATTGAGGACTCATATAACCCAGATTTCTTTTTTTTAGCAACAGCCGTGCAGTTGCCTTTTTAAGAATACAACCTTTCCCAGATACATGCGTCAAAACCCCGAGGCTTGTTTAGACCTTAGGAAGACGCCGTGTAGTTTTTTGGGGATTGAGAAAACATGTCAAACAGATTCCTTAGACTTTCTTAGGAAAAGTCAGTGCAGTTCCCTGTATATGAGAATTTCATTTCCCTAGCTTATGCTTCAAAAACTCAAATTCGTGTTTAGCCCTTAGAAAGACACCCTGCAGGTTTTTTTTGTGGTGGAGGACACGTGTAAACCAGATTCCTTATTCTTCCTTAGCAATAGACAGTGCAATTTCCTGTATATGACGACTCCCATTATTCAGATTCCTACTCCCAAAACCTGCTTGTTGGTTATCTCTTAGCAAGACGCTGTGTAGTTTTTTGGGATGGAGGACTCGTGTAATGAAGATTCCTTATTCTTCAGTAGCAACAGGTCGTGTAGCATTCTGTATATGAGGACTCCCATTACTGAAGTTTCTGCTTCATTCTCAGTCATTCAGTGAGATATTTCGTGGTGACCTAGAATTCCAGTTGCTTGGATATCAAGAGAAAGACTCCCATAAAGTTTTTGTGGAATTGGAACCCAAGATTCCTGGTTTCCTTTTCCAAAGACACACTAAAGATTTGGCAATATAAAAGCCCAGATTACTGATTAAACCTTATCAAGAGACCTTGCAGATTTAGGCGACTGAGAACTCCAAGAACCGAATTCCCTTTCCGTTCTCAGCAAGATACCCTGATTTTCCCTGTCTATGTGGATTCCAAAACTCTGTATACTAATATACAGATGCCCAGATGTTTCCTAGGGATGTGGACTCCATGATTCCTGGTTACATTTTAATAATTCTTACTAAATATTTGGCAACAGCAAAACCCTCAGCCCCTCTCCAAATAAAATACAAACGGAAATTTAAGGATTACTAAGTTCATCTTAAGACCAGATTTACATGCAAATACGGCAAGAAGATACTTTTGTTCTAGGAATCCGGCCTTAGTTGTCCTGAGGAACCTAAGGGAATTGTACTACCAGATACCCGTTTACAACTCCCAAGAGGACTAGAATTTTGAATTTTGCTGGAGTCCTAAAAAGACTGATTCATAATACCCACAAGCAAATATCTCCAATACATTAGACGAGCTCAAAGCCCTGATTCTTCTTTGTCCCCTAGCAAGACACAATGAGAATTTTTCGTATTAGGGACTAGTGTATCACAGATTCTTCATTCTTTCTTAGTGAGGGACCATGTCATATCCTGCATAAGAGAACTCCCTTTCCCCAGAACCCTCTTTGGATACCCTGATTCTTGTTTAGCCCTTAGCGAGATGTCATGTAGATATTGTGATAGAGGAACCGTGTAAAACAGGTTTCTTATTTCTCCTTAGAAAGAGATTGTGTATATTCTGTATATGAGGACTGCTATTACCTATGTAGCAGCTTCTAAACTCTGATTCTTGTTGAACCAACAGCAGATGCT
>NW_007252381.1:6806-7797 GCF_000164805.1 Carlito syrichta | reverse complement strand
CTGCACTCCAGTCTGGGTGACAGAGTGAGACTCCAACTCAAAAAAAAAAAAAACAAACTGTAAAGATGTGGGGTACAGTCATTTCAATAAGTGGTGCTGGGAAAACTGGATAACTATGTGCAGGAGAATAAAACTGACCCCTAGCTGGACTCAGTGGCTCAGCCTGTAATCCTAGCACTTTGGGAGGCTGAGGTGAGTGGATTGCCTAAGCCTGTGGGTTCGAGACCCCCCCGGGCAACTTGGTGAGACTTCATCTCTACAGTAAATCAAAAATTAGCCGGGCGTGGTAGAGTGCACCTGTAATTCCGGCTACTCGGAAGGCTGAGGTGGAAGGATAGCCAGAGCCCAGTGGGTTGAGGCTGTGGTGGCTGTGAGCGTGCCACTGTACTCCAGCTTGGGTGACAGGGTGAGACTCCAACTCAAAAATAAAAATAAGCAAAAATAACTGGGCGCAGTGGTTCATGCCTATAATCCTAGCATTTTGAGAGACTGAGACAGGAGGATTGCTTAAGGTCAGGAGTTCTAGATCAGCCTGGGGAACACAGACAAGACCCCAGTTCTACCAAAAAATTTTAAAAATTAGCCAGACCAGGTGTAGTGACTCACACTTGTAATCCCAGCAATTTTGGAGGCTGAGATGAGAAGACTGTCTTAGCCCAGGGGTTCGAGACCAGCCTGGGCAACTGGCAAGACCTTATCTCTACAATAATTAAAAAATAACCCAGGTATGGTGGCGTGTGCCTGTTGTTTCATCTACTTGGAACTGAGGGATGGAAGGATGACCTGAGCCCAACAGGTCGAGGCTGCAGTGAGCTGTGATCATGCCACTGCACTCCAGCCTGGATGACAGAGTGAGACCCCAACTCAGAAAGAAAGAAAGAAAGAGAGAGAGAAAGAAAGAGAAGCCAGGCTCGGTGGCTCAGCCTGTAAGCTCCCGCCTTTGGGAGGCTGAGGTGAGTGGATTGCCTGAGCCCGCGGGTTCGAGACCCGC
>NW_007252381.1:3897-5661 GCF_000164805.1 Carlito syrichta | reverse complement strand
CCGGCGCAGTGGTTCATGCCTATAATCCTGGCACTTTGGGAGGCCGAGGTGAGAGGATTGTCTGAGCCCAGGGGTTCGAGACCAGTCTGGGCAAGTCGGCAAGATCTCCTCTCTACAATAAGTCAAAAAATTAGCCGGGCATGGTGGTACATGCCTATAGTTCCAGCTACTTGGAAGACTGAGACAGAAGGATCATCTGAACCCAGCAGGTCGAGGTCGCAGTGACTATGAACGTGTCACTGCACTCTAGTCTGGGTGACAGAGTGAAACTCCAACTCAAAAAAAAAAAAAAAGAAAAGAAAAGAAACTTATTTCAAATATAATACAGATAGGTTAAAGCAAAAGGATAGAAAATCATATGTTGTGTAAGCACTAATCAAAAGAAAACTGGGGTAACTAAAATAATACCAAAGTAGACTTCAGAGCAAGGTCTTACATAATGGCTAAAGTGTCAGTTCACCCAGCAGACACAATTCTGAAGTCTGTATGCCTAACAGAGCTTGACTGAGAATACATGATGCAGAAACAGATAGAATTAAAAGGAAAAATGGACAAAACCATGATTACACTTGGAGTTGTCAACATTGCTCTCTCAGTAACTGCTAAAACAAATAGACAAAACACAAGAAAGGAAACAAGTGAACTGAAAAATACTTTCAGGCAAATTGACCCAGTTGGCCTTTATAGAACACTTTAGCCAACTACAACTGAGTAGACATTCTTCTCTAGTTTCTGTCAGACACTCATGCGTACAGATTATATCCTAGGTTATAAACCAAACCTTGAGACACTTCTAAAAATTGAAATCACACAAAGCATGTTTTCGGATCATAGCAATATCAAATTGGAAATGAGTAACTAAAAAAAGAAAATCTTCAAATACTTGGACGTTAAAAAACACACTTCCAACTATCCTATGGATCCAAGAGGAAGTCTCAAGGGAAATTGGAACTTTTTTTTTTGACTTGGAACCTCACTTTTGTCACCCAGGCTGGAGTGCAGTGGCACGCTCACCGCCACCGCAGCCTCGACTTGCTGGGCTCAGGCGATCCTTCTGCCTCAGCCTTCCGAGTAGCTGGAACTACAGATGCATGCCACCATGACCGGCTAATTTTTTTATTTATTGTAGAGATGAGATCTCACCAAGTTGCCCAGGCTTGTCTTGAACCCATGGACTCAGAAAATCCTCTCACATCGGCCTCCCGAAGTACTGGGATTACAGACTTGAGCCACCACATTCAGCTTGAACATATTTTAAATGTAACAAAGATGAGAATGCAACAAATCAAAATTTGTGAGGTGCAGCGAAAGCATGACTTAGAGGGGTTTTTGTTGTTTTTTTTGAGTTGGAGTCTCATTCTGGTCGCCCAGGCTGGAGTACAGTGGCACACTCATGGCCACTGCAGCCTCAACCTGCTGGGCTCAGGCGATTCTTCCACCTCAGTCTTCCAAGTAGCTGTAACTATAGGCGTGAGCCACCACACCCAGCTAATTTTTTGATTTCTTGTAGAGATGAGGTCTCGCCAAGTTGCCTGGGCTGATCTCAAACCCCTGGGTTCAGGCAATCCTCTAGCATCAGCCTGTAGTTCCAGCTACTTGGAAGGCTGAGGCGGAAGGATCTCCTGAGCCCAGCAGGTCGAGGCTGCAGTGGCCATGAGTGTACCTACATACTGCAGTCTGTGCACAGTGAGACTCCAACTAAAAAATAATAATAGCCGGGCTTGGTGGCTCAGCCTGTAATCCCGCGCCTTTGGGAGGCTGAGG
>NW_007252381.1:0-2534 GCF_000164805.1 Carlito syrichta | reverse complement strand
CCCGGCTAGAGTCAACAATTTTAATGAAATGAATCAATTCCTGAAAAGCAAATAACTTAACCCAAACTCACCCCAGAAGAAATAGATAACCCGAAGAATCCCATTTCTATTAAGGAAATTGAAATTTCCATTTAAAACTTTATGAAAAAGAAAATTCTAGGCCCAGATAGTGTCACTGGAAATTATATTCAACAGTTAAAGAAGAGATGGCAGCCTGGACCACATCACGTGACCCTGTCTCTGGAAAAAAAATTAGCTGGGTGTGGTGGCACATGCCTGTAGTCCCAGCTACCTGGGGAGCGGAGGCGGGGGGATCTCTGAGGCCCAGGAGTCCAAGTCTGCGGTGAGCTGTGATCATGCTACTGCACTCCAGTCTGGGCGATAGAGTGAGACCTCGACTCAAAAAATAAAGCAAGAAAGAAGTGATGGCACACAAACTTTATGATATCTTTCAGAAAATAGAAGAGGAAGAAATCTCAACTCAATGTATAAGCTTGGCATTAACCCGATACAACACTTGACAAAGACAATACAAGAAAACTGCAGACCCATATCCCTCATGAGCATACATGCAAAAATCCTCAATATACAACAGTATTAGCGGCCAGGCTTGGTGACTCAGCCTGTAATCCCAGCACTTTGGGAGGCTGAGGCAAGTAGATTGCCTGAGTCTGCAGGTTCGAGACCAGCCCAGGCAACTCGGTGAGATCTTGTCTCTACAATACATAAAAATCAGCCAGGCATGGTACTATGTGCCTGTGGTTCCTGCTACTTGGGAGGCTGAGGTGGAAAGATAACCAGGGCCCAGTAGGTTGAGGCTGGGGTGGCTATGAGCGTGCCACTGCACTCCATCCTTGGCGACTGGGTGAGACTCCAACTCAAAAATAAAAACCTGTATTAGGAAATCAGTTCCAGTCATATAGAAAAAACTATTAACACATCACAACTAAGTGGGGATTTTCCTGAGAATTCAAGTCTGGTTTAACATTTTAAAGTAAATGTAATCCAGCATAGTAATAACATAAAAAGAAACACTATATACTCTGCCAGACACGTCGGCTCAAGCCTATAATCCCAGCACTTTGGGAGGCTGAAGTAAGAGAATTTCCTGAGCCCAGTAGTTTGAGACCAGCCTGGGCAACTTGGCCAGACCTTATCTCTACAATACACTAAAAAAATTAGCCAGGCGTGGTAGCCCATACCTGTAGCTCCAGCTACTTGGAAGGCTGAGGTGAAAGGAATGGCGAAGCCCAGCAGGTCAAGGCTGCCGTGGCCATGAGTGTGCCACAGCACTCCGGCCTGGGCAACAGAGTGAGACTCCAACTCTCCAACTCAAGAAAAGAAAACTGTATAATCATGTCAACTGATGCAAAAGAAGCATTTGAAAAAACTCAATACCTATTAATAAAAAAGAAACTCACTGGGCACGGTAGCTCACGCCCGTAATCCCAGCACTTTGGGAGGTGGACGTGAGAGGACTGCCTGAGCCCGTGGGTTCAAGACCAGCCTGGGCAACATGCGAGACCTCATCTCTACAATAAATCAAAAAATTAGCTGGGTGTGATAGTGCGCCTATAGTTCCAGCTATTTGGAAGACTGAAACAGAAGGAACACCTGAGCCCAGCAGGTCAAGGCTGCGGTGGCCATGAGCAGTGTGCCACTGCACTCCAGCCTGGGCAAAAGAGTGAGATTCCGACTCAAAAAAAAAAAAAAAGAAAAGAAAAGAAAAAAAAAAAAGAAAGCTCTTGAATACTTGAAATACAAAGAAACTTCCTTAATATAATTAAAAGCACCTACAAAGAAACTGTAGCTGGGCAGGGTGTGGTGGCTCTCTTTGGGAGGCTGGGGCAGGAGGATTGCCTGAGCCCAGGAGTTCAAGACCAGCCCAGGAAACAACGAAAGTTCATCTCCACAAAACGTTAAAACATTAGCCAGGCCAGGCGCAGTGGCTGACGCCTATAATCCCAAAGCTTGGGAAACCAAGGTGGGTAGATTCCTCAAGTCCAGGAGTTCAAGACCAGACTTTGTAATAAAATGAAACTTTGTCTCTACAAAAAAAATAAAAACATTAGCTAAACATTGTGGCATGTGACTGTAGTCTCAACTATTTGAGAGACTGAGGCTGAAGGATCACCTGAGCCCAAGAGGTCGAGGCTGCAGTGAGCCATGATTGTACCACTGTACTGCAGCCTGGGCAACAAAATGAGATTCCCCAAATGAAAAGAAAAAATTAGCCGGGTGTGGCGGTGCCCACCTGTAGTTCCAGCTACTGGGGAGACTGAGGTGGAAGGATCATCTGAGCCCAGGAAGTCAAGGGTGCGGTGAGCCCTGATTCTGACACCGTTTGTGTCACACTGCCTGGGGGACAGAGTGAGATTGCAACTCAAAAATAAACACAAACCGAAACCAAAAACAAACAAACAACCTATAGCCAACTTCATACCAGATGGTCAAATACTGGATGCTTTCTCTCTAAGGTCAGGAATAAGGCAGGGTAGTCCACTCTTTCTTCTTTTCTTTTTTTTTTTTTTTAG
>NW_007252380.1:242868-243840 GCF_000164805.1 Carlito syrichta | reverse complement strand
TCTGTTTCTCTTTCTGCCTCAGGGAGTCCGATTATCTTAGGTTAGGCCTCTTGAGGTAGTCACTCATCTCTTGAAGGTTTTGTCTGTCTTTTTTAGCTTATTTCTGTGTTTTTAAGAGTTTGGGTTATTTCTATATTTTGGTCCTCAAGCTCTGAGATTCTTTCTTCTGCTTGGGTAATTCTGCTTTCCGTGCTTATCAATTTGTTATTTATTTCATTCACAGTATTCTTTATTACTGTTATCTCAGATATCAGCTCCTTCCTAGTTTCTTCTTGTGTCTCCTCAATTCTTTTTAATCTCTCCATTATTGTTTTGATATCTACATTTGCATTTTGAGACCCTTCATTCTGGGGACTTTTCGTTCTTTGTATTCCAAAGTCAATTTTCTCAGTGTCTGCTCTCCCAGGTGTCTGGGAGAGACCCATACTCTTCTTTTGGTTTTTCTTCATTTCTGTAGATTTTTCTCCCTTTACCCCTTTCCCTCCCCCTCTTCAATTCTGTTTTTGAGGGAAGGTGGGGTTGCTTTTATTCTCTTCTGCAATGACCTGTTCTTCCTTATGAGGGTCTTCTGGTTTTGTTCACTTTTCCCTCTGCTTTACAGTCTGTCTATTCAGCAGTTTGCAGTCTTGGTCCGTTCAGAGAATCTCACCAGTTCACCTATGCCGTCGCCATCTTGCCCCGTCCCCCTCATTGATTTTTTTGTATTAACTTTTTGTCTTCTATGTCCTGGATTTGGGCTTTTATTTTGGTGATCTGGATTCTTCTGCTGAAATTAGGGTTTTTGTGGTCTTGCTTTTCCAGCTTCTTTAGGTGGCTTTTAGGTTGTGAATTTCTATTCCTTCTATTTTCTTTATGTGTGTTTGTAGGGATATAAATTCCCCTCTTACTACAGCTTTCAGGGCATCCCAGAGGTTTTCGTAAGATGTTTCTTCATTTTCATTTGTTTCCAGGTATCTTTTGATCTCTGTTTTG
>NW_007252380.1:138995-241707 GCF_000164805.1 Carlito syrichta | reverse complement strand
TTCTCTGCCTCAGGAAGTCCAATTACTCTTAGGTTTGGTCTCTTGAAGTGATCATTCATCTCTTGCAGGTTTTGTTCTCTTTTTTAGCTTCTTTTCTATGCTTTTGACAGTTTGGGCTAGTTCTGTGTTTTGGTTTTTGAGCTCTGAGATTCTTTCTTCTGCTTGGCTAATTCTGCTTTCCATGCTTATTAGTCTGTTATTCATTTCCATCACAGTATTCTTTACTGCTGTCATTTCTGACATCAACTCCTTCCTATTTTCCTCTTGTCTCTCCTCAATTTTTTAAATTCTCTCCATTAATGTCTTGATGTCTTTGTTTGTTGCATGTGACCAGCCATTCTGGGGGCTCTTCAATGTTTGTTTTCCAGAATCTGTTTTGTCAGTGTCTGATCTACCAGGGTCCTGTGTGAGACCTATATTCTTCTTTTGGTTTTTCTTCATTTGTGCGGTTTTTTTCCCCCTCCCTACTTTTTCCTTCCCTCCACGTCATCGTCTTCTTTAATTATGTTATTCAGGGGTGAAGGGATTGGTTTTACTTCTGTTTGTTCAATCTCCTATTCTTTATGTATGCCCTCTTACTTTGTTCAATTCTGGAGTTGCACTGTAGGTTGAGGGTGGTCCTTTTTGCAGTTTTGAGATTTACTTAAGGGGGGAGCTGTGATTCAAAATCTATCTGCAGGTCCTGGTATTCACTTACAGGTGTGTGGATAATCTGGAACCCACTTCCCACTGCCTTGGAATCTGTCCGTGCAGTGGGGCTGTAGGTTTACTCCCTGAAATAAAATGTGGCTAGCAGAGGGAAGAGAATGGAGCAGACAGTGGGTTGAAGAGGGGGGTGGAGAGATAGAGGAGTAAGGGGGGAAACAAACGTGTGCCAACAAATGGAGAGGGAGAGACCTATACCGAAACAGATAAAAACAATAGACCACAGCTACTGATCAACCAATTCCCATACAAAAAAACAAACAAACAAACATATAGTGATGCTAACATACAGGCTAACTGACCACCTTATTGGTGTGCTATTCCTCTATACAAAGATATGGTTTACAGAGAGAAGAAAAGGAAGAGGGGAAAAAAATAGGAAAAATACAGTAGGAATAGAATTAAGTCCTTAAAATAACAGAATCAATGAAGCACACTCTGAGACTTTCCGTTTAAGTCCAATGTCCTTTCAGTTCTGATTTCTAGCATTCTTTTCAAGCAGGTAAATTAGTTTGCAGTTAGGGTCAGTTGCCCCTGGTCTGCTGTGAAGGGACAGTTCAGATCACCCTCCCTTCACCACTCTGGCCTATGTGTGTTTCAAGATTGTTTCTCCCGTTTCGGTGTTGTTACCTTGAATCGCCAGCAGATGGTGCTATCTCAGCTGCTCGCCCCAGAGGGGGTGGGGCTGGACAGAGACTGGAGCTGGATGCCTGCCTCAGGGCACAGGCAGGGGACTCATGGTGGGCAGGACGTCTCGGTCGCCGGAAAGATGGCAGCGATCCCAGCAGATCTTCCTGCAGGGGCTTCAAGGACTGAAGTCGTGGATCGCTTCCGGCCTGGGTGGTGTGATGTGCTATTGGCAGTGGCTGTGGCGGCTGTGGTTGCGGCGGCTGCAGCAGCAACAGCTGCGGTGGCATCGGCGGCAGCGTCTGTGCTGCAGTGGCTGTCCAGTCTGCTGCGATGTCCCAGCAGTGAAAATGGCCGAGCTCCGTATGAACAGCAGGCTGTGATTTTGGGGGTCTACGGTCCCCGGGGCGAGAGCCAGAGACCTACTGCAGTTCTCCTTTGCAGAGGGCTTCACAGACCAGGTTGCCCTGTCGCCATCTTATCTTAAGTTTTTTAAATGCCTCGAATACAAAGATGACCATCCAAATGGTCTGTTCACCTTAAAGCTTACTCATTAGACAATTTCAAATAGCATTGTTGGAAAGTTTCCAATTAAACTTCATTTGTGCAAAAAATTATGCACAGGCAAAAGGCAGAAAGGTGCGACTAAGAGTTTTTAGTTCACTGCCTCAAGTCACAAGGCCCTCACAGGAAGTTCCATAAAAGCAGTCACAAGGTGACCTGAGAATTGTTGACTGTCCAGGGACCATCAGAGACCTTGGGACACCTGGCATACTGATTTTGGTCCTTATCTTTTTCAGAATTTTTGTTTGAGGAACACAATCTAGTTTAGTTCATGTTCCAAACCTATTCACTCTAGGATTCAAAGGTAAAATTCAAAATTTTTCCTTGAGGAAAATGAATAGAAACATGGATAATACTAAGTGTATATCCTCAAACTCTCCAGTAGGTCATATTTTGTAAAAATTGGGAGAATTTCAAATTGGATGGTTTAAAACAAACAGGCTAATATTTCATTGTAATGAGGTCTGGCCTCTATACAAACACACACAAAAACTCTGCGAATGCAGGAGGGATTGCCAATCCCAAATATAGGTACCAGCAGGGGTCCATGGAAGCCCCACCAACTTCATGCTTCCCTCCAGATAGTACTGACTAGTTTCTGCTAAGCCTCAGGTCACCTGCTTTAGGTTGGGGGTCCTTGGTCTATTCTAAGTTGTTTTTCATTTCCCTAGAAATTGTTTGGGTTTCAAAAATTTATTCTGCAAATTAAAAGACCCTCTCCCTTGCCTTTTTTCCCCCCTTTAGGAAAAAGTAAAAACAGTGGAATAAATCCTCTAAAGAGGGAAGAGCCCTCCCTCTCAGGCACCCAAGCCAGTTTTATGTCTGAGAAAGGGCACGCCAGGTTTTAAAGATCCCAGCTGGTTAGATATTCAAGCCAGTGTTTGCATGCATTTTCAAATGAATGGAAAAATTACAAGGAAATCTTGAAGTGCAAATGGTTAACTACAGCTACAGAGCTAAATAGAGTTTTCTAAAGCTCTCTATGAATTTCTCTCTTTTCTTTTCTGCCTGCCTTGCATCTGCTGTTTATTAAACCTCTGGTGTTGAGATAAAACTCATTGTTTCAAAGTTGCTTAGAAATTTGGTTTTCCTTATACAGTTCAGCCAGTTCTAACTAAAACGTAAACAATGAATACTTATTTAAAACTAAAAAACACTTAATTGTACCCCACAACTTTAAAATAAAAAATGTATATTAAAAAAACTGAAAAAAGAAAACTCTCTCTCTCTCTCTCTCTCTCCCTCCTACAAATGAAAGAAAAAGAAAAAAAGAAAAAATAAAAATAAAAAAACTGAAAAAACATGTATCTAAATCAAAGGTTACTTAAAGGCTAATTTATGACTTAAATATAAATATCAAAAGCACACTGATGTTGGACCAAAATGTCACTATATCAAAATAACAGTGTTTTTCTTAGAGCACAGATCTCTTCTTTAATAAAAATTGTAAAGGGTTAAAAAAGGGTTTATAAAAATTTTACTTTCTGGCCAAACTAATTAAAATTAAAAAATATATTTATAAGATATTGTTAACATTGAATTTAATATTATTAATACACTAATGCAAGGATAAAGTTTGCTTTCTATTTTGAATAAGATTTTTATATAATTTTAAGAGATAATTAAAGATTTTGGCTACTTTTTAAAGTAAACTACAAAATAAATAAATAAATAAAGAGACAGATTCAGTTGGCCTCCTGCTTTCTTTCTTAGTTCTTTGTGTTTAAGGAAATGAATCTCCACTATCTGAATAAGGATTTTGCTTTTTAAATCTTTTAAAGGCATGTTGCTAAATGAATGATAGTAACCTATAATCTTGTGCCATAATACAAGCTTTTAAAGCCTTTAATATTTAACAAAGTTTCCAATACAAAAATTTCAGGTTTTCAATTCAGTCTTTCTTACCTTATTAAATTGTTTTTAATATTAGATTTTCCCAAAATCCAAGGAGATATTTGGCTCATTTGGTATGTTAAAACAACACAGAAAGCACTGCAAACATGAAAGACTGTTTGACTTATCTTGAGTTAAATTTATGTGTGTCATTGGCATGTTCTCCAAAATTACATGATATTCCTATAATTCTGATAACGCCTTAGTATTGCTATCAATAGTAATGATTATTATATTAAGTTGTTATATGCCACAGAATAACTACATTTTCTTATAAATTGTGTCTATGACAATGACTGTACTATGACTTTTGTCATTCATAATTATTGTTTTACTTTTATCTCTTTCAAGAGACAGTTTAAAATCAGCTAAAGGGCCCTAACAAGTGCTTTCAGTTCCAGTTTCTAAAACCTTGAAGACTGTGTCATTAGACTAGAAAATATTTTTTATTCAGGACTTTTATTAGAGAACTTATGTGATTGTCAGGAATTGCTGACTCAATAATTGTACAGAACAGCAGTTAATTGCATACATTAAGTTAAAGGACAAATAATTTAATAACTTTTTTGTCTGAAGTAATGTTAATTCTTTTTGTTTTTCAGAGTCCAGGAAACATTTTTCTTTGAGCTATTTACAGCTTTGGACAGATGAGTAAAGTATGCTCTTATGAGCAAAATTTGAAACATACATCTTTCTCTCTACCTTATTTCTCCAGATTTGGAAGTTATCTGTGAATATTAATTTATAATAGTATGGCTATTTGCACAAGTTCAATAAAGATTTGCTTTCTTTTGTAACAGGATATGACTGGAGATGCTGGTTATTTTACCATGGCTTTGGCTAGAATAACATTTGAGAGCAGACTGCTTTGAAGAATTAAAATTAAGCTCTATGAAGAGACAATAAAAAGTTGTTGGAAAGGCTGGCCTGGTACCTTTTCAGTTTTGCAGGGCTTCTGACCTGTAGTAGGTAAAGAATTTTTTACTAACAGGTCCAGGAACCCCATGTTACTTGGAACCTCAAGGAAAGAAATTCACCCAATTCGTACAAATAGATCCTTGGCTGGGCTCAGCTGCTTTTGGAGAATCTAATCTGAGATTCCTTATGAAAAGAGTTCTGACAATTAAAAAATAATTATTCTTGCTGAACTTTATGCAAATAAGCTATATATAATACATCTGAAACTTAAATTGGTCCTACTATGATTTGTCCTTTTTTTTAAATTGGAAAAGATAGTTTCTTTTGAAAGTAGATTAGAGAGAAAAAGAGAAGATTCACCTCCCCAAGAAGGGGAAGAGAACAAAGCTTAGGTAAACAAAAGCATGGACTATGATTTGTCTTTAATAGAAATGGAGAACTGGAAAGAGAAAATTATGTTTCAAAAGAAACTATGGTGTACCTGCTTTTAATTTCCTTTGTTCATTCCTTTTACATTCCTAAATTCTTTTTGTTTATTATTTCTGCAATTTGGACTGCATTCTGAAGTCTGTCCTGCCTACAAGTCTCCAGACTAACATTTTCAAATTTTTCTTCAGATTTTCTGACTTGAAAACACCAGAAATTAAAACTTTACTTTTCTTAAAACTTTATAAACTAAAGCAACCTCTGTGTCTGCCTGCTAATACATGAATTTCCCAAAACATTCACTTAAATGTTTGGTTCAAACTATAGTCCAGCATATCTGTCAAACTGCCACTGTAATCTGAGAACACATTAGAAACTCTGAAAGCTAATTTATAAACTATTCACACATCAACCTTTGTTTTTCTTGTATCTTCATTGAGATATCTTTAATTAAATATCTATTCATCTGCATTATCTTTACAAAACCAGCACACTTGCAATGCCACCTCTGAAAATGAAATGCAGTTCTTTAATGGGACTGGTACAAGTGAAATTCTTTCCTTTGTTATACGTTGTACCACAGTTTTTAATTCAATTATTCTCCTTCATAGTTGTCAACTTAGTTTTTAATATGTGAAATGTCCAGGGACTTGTTACACCTACATAAATGTTATTGGACAAGTCAAAGAAGAATATTGAAGTAATTTATGACAGAGGCTAGATGGCTCCATGGTTTGTTTGTTTTAGTTTTTTTTTTTTTTGAGTTGGAGTCTCACTCTGTCGCCCAGACTGGAGTGCAGTGGCCGCTCCTGGCTACCCCAGCCTCGACCTGCTGGGCTCCAGCGATCCTTCCACCTCAGCCTTCCAAGTAGCCGGAATTACAAGCATGCACTATCACGCCCGGCTGATTTTTTTTTCTTTTGATTTATTGTAGAGATGAGATGTCGCCACCCAGGCGGATCTCGAACCCACGTGCTCAGGCAATCCACTCACCTTGTCTCTTAGAGCACCTCCCAAAGGCGCAGGATTACAGGCTGAGCCACCGAGCCCAGCTCATGGTTTTTGAAAAGGAAACCCAACTGAAGAACCGATTTTAGATGCTATTAAGAACCTATGCTTTCTTTTGCTTGGGTTATTCCTTTTATTGAGCCTGTTGTGATAGCTATATTCCTGCAGATTTTCAGTCCATGTCTCTTTAACTGCCTGGTTCAATTTGCTTTTTCCAGAATCAAGCAATTTCATGCCCTCATGATGATCATGCAAGGATTTCCACTGGTGTCTGTAATCAATGCTACCACTGAGACCAACCTGGATGCTTTAGCTCAGGTAGAAAAAGATTTTTCAATCCCTGGCTAGGTAGGCCTACGTTCCTTGTCGACTTTGAAGAGGTTTCATAAGACGGAACTTCCTACCTCTTCACCACGTAGAATTATGAGATTAAAAAAAATTCTAAAGGGAGAAGTTGAGGCAGACATAGTTCACATAGTTTAGAGTAGTTTAGACAGGTTTTTTAGGTAAGTCTAAATTAAAATAGAATAAGTGTCCAGACATCTTTCTTATCCAAACATGACTTTCACTTGACTGATCAGTATATCAGACCTGACTACATGTGAACTGTACTGGGAAACTACCAGTGCTGTAAATCACAGCAACAATAGGAAATTACCTAAAACACAAACAAGGTGCTCTAAGAAAAGCCCAAATCTACTTAGTCTGTAATTTTCATTATTTAGAAGACTTATGTGACCTTAAAAGTTTAAGAGACGGTCATCGAAACTCATGACCAGATACCTGTAGCCCTCCACTCTTATCCCATGGTTTGCTTAATCATCATTGTAAAAGTGTATAAAGCTTCTTGTCAAAGTTAAACACGTGCCCCTTCTCTTAAGGCAGCCATTCTTTTCTTTATGTGTATTCTTTTTTCCTAACAAATTCTTTCTTAAATTATATTTTGAAGTCTGGAAGTGTCATACCTCCTGCTTTTTTTTTTTTTTGCTAAGGATTTTTTTGGCTATTCGAGGTTGTTTATGTTTCCATATGAATTTCTGTATTGTCATTTCCAGGTCTGAGAAGAATGATGTTGGTAACTTAATGGGTATTGCATTGAATTTGCAGATTGTCTTTGGTAGGATGGCCATTTAAAAAATGTTGATTCTTCCTATCCATGAGAATGGAATATTTTTCCATTTGTTTGTATCTTCTTGGATTTCTTTGAGCAGTGTTTTATAGTTCCCCTTGTAAAGGTCTTTCACTTCTCTGGTTAGGAAGATGCCGAGGTATTTCATTTTTTTTTTTATGGCTATTGTGAATGGGATTGTGCTTTTAATTTGGGTCTCTGCCTGCTTGCTGCTGGTGTATGGGAATGCAACTGTCTTTTGCATGTCTATTTTCTACCCTGAGACTTTGCCAAAGTCCTTTATCAGTGCAAGCAGGTTTTTGACAGATTCTCTTGGATTTTCAAGTATAGGATCATATCATCAGCAAAGAGGGATAACTTGGCTTCCTCTTTTCATATTTATTACCCCATATTTCCTTCTTTTGTCTAATTGCCCGAGCTGGGACTTCCAACACAATATTGAACAAGAGGGGTGAGAGTGGGCATCCTTGTCTTGTTCTAGTTTTCAGGGGAAATGTTTCCAGTTTCTGTCCATTTAGCGATATGTTAGATGGGTTTATTGTAGATGGCACTTACTATTTTGAGGTATATTCCTTCTATACCTAGGTGTTTGAGGGTTTTTATCAAGAAACAATGCTGGATTTTATCAAAAGCTTTTTCTGCATCTAATGAGACAACCATGTGGTTCTTGTTTTTACATCTGCTGATGTATTTAATTACATTTATGATCTTGCGAATGTTGAACCAGTCCTGCATCTTGGGGATGAAGCCTACTTGATCATGGTGGACGATTTTTGAGGATGCAGAGAAAAAGGAATGCTTCTACACTGCTGGTGGGAATGCAAACTAGTGCAACCTCTCTGGAAGACAGTGTGGAGATTTCTGAAAGGACTCAAAATTGACCTCCCATATGACCCAGCAATTCTCCTATTGGGAATATACCTGGAGGAACTCAAATCATTCTACAAAAAAGATACCTGCACACGTATGTTTGCTGCAGCTCTATTCACAATAGCAAAAACATTGAACCAACCATGTTGCCCATCTAAGTTGGAATGGATAAAAAAATGTGGTACATATACACAATGGAATATTATGCAGCCATAAAGAAAGACAAACATATGGACTTTGCAGCAATTTGGATGGATTTGGAGTTGATCATACTCACTGATCTATCACAGAAACAAAGAACAGAGTTCCATATGTTCTCACTCATAGACGAATCTTGAACAATTATACTATTATTTAAAAAGGGATTGGCAGTACTGAGAAACTGTCAGGGGAGGGGGGTTAGGATTGGCAGTTGAGGGAAATTGCTAGGGGAGGGAGGGGCATACCTCATCAACAAGGGTACCTGCATAATCAACGTTTGTATACCTAACCCTGAATTGTACACCCATCTTTATAATAAAAAATAAATTAAAAAACTATATTTTGGATTCACTCTGAAATTCCTTTCTGTGGTGAAATCAAGAAACCACAGAGGAACTACATCACCCCACCCAGCATCAGCCTGATAGTCAATACTGCAATCTATTGCCAACTTATTTGTTAGGCAGGTATTTAATAAGCAATGACTATAAACATAGTCTGTCACATATTAGTGTTCAGTTGTATACAATTGAGGTATTTATATTAAGGCAGGTCAGATAAAAAAGACTACTTAAAATGAGAGATTGATTCCTTGGTTTGGACAGAAGTCAGGTGCATTTGATATAGTTGCATGGGCGTGGTTAATTAGTATGTGGACTGCCCTGGAATAATCATTTTAAGGTGTAGTAATTTACTACACAAAGCATTTCTTTTGTATGAAGAACAAAGGATTTGTTAATTGACATAAGGGTTAATAGCAATAGTGATGTCATTGGGATTAAAATATGTGATTGTTCAAGAGAAGTAAACAGATCCTACTTTCCTTTGATGAACGTGGCAAAAGGCATGCCAGGCCCAGCATCCCATCACAGTTGTGTTGTGTTCCAGGAATTGGAACTACTGACCAGCTTCTCACTCTTGAGAGGATCCTGACCCTGATCCAACTTCAAGGAAATAGAACCTGACACGGAACCTCACTGTGTCCACTTTGGGGTGAGTCTGTGCTTCACAGAGAGGGTCTTCCCCAGGATGCAGACACATTGCTTAAATGTTCTTACTTCATTCTACATTCAGTGTACACATAAATGACATGATTTCATCTAATTGAAGAAGACAAAGAATACCAGGCAACACTATTCCCTCAGTTTTCTTGATTTCTCAAGCTATTGCCAATATTCTTGGAAAGAGATATTCTCTCTGTCTCTCTTCCTTCCCTCCCCCCATATATCTTTGTATCTCTGACAACTTCCCACTCCTAACTTCCACTCGGACACTGAGGAGTTTCCTTAATAAATAAGTTCTTTGTGGACTGTTAAAGCTCAGTCTAACAGGGAGAAGGTAGCACTTGTGAGTCACACAGGCTATAGACTAAGTCTGGGAAAATGGAGGAAGGATTTTGGAAGTGGCCAAACAGCTGATTTTGACCATACCAAAATACCATGCGCAGACAAGAAAGTGAACATGCTTTCCTACAAAATTGTTGAAAATATTATGGAAATAGGTCTGTTATATCTTCAACAATTCACCATTTATTTATTAATTTTCTGATATGTGAGAGGTCTTTTGCCTGGAGTTTTACTTTGGCAACATAGAAACTTTATTTCAACAGATGACATCATATGCATGAACATCAAAACTGGAAGAATTTTATTTTCTTTGCTTTTGTTTTCTTTACCTCATCCCTGAAATCTTCCTGGTCTATAAACAGCTCTAATTTTATGCCAAAGTTTTCTGGTTGACTGTTTCACGTTTCCATTACTGGTTGTGCATTGGGGAGATTTGACGAGGGAGCAGAGTATTCTCTTGCCTTCTCACTGGCTTTCCCAGACCGCCCAGAAGTGCAGTGTTCAGAGCACTCCTCTGACTGACTTAGCTGCAAGACTTCTCATTTCAGTGGTTTTGGCTGGGAAAATGGGAAGGCAATATGCATTGCTTCAAAACTCTGAGAAAAGCAGAGCTGTACTCTTAGGACTTTAGAAGGAAGAACTAAGGTATAATCACAGTGTTGCTGTCTGACGGTTTCATGACAATGTGCAGATTTTTACACTTTTTCAATCTGTCAGTGATATGATGATCCTCATATAAGTAGAATGGCTTTGTCTTATCAAAAGCAGCCTGAACAAATAGAAAACCTATGGTGGAAGTGAGAGGTTTTCCTGATTCTGGTACTTTTCTTATTATTTTAAATATTATGACTGTGCAGGGAGCAGATGGTTCAATTTCAATCCCAGGTAACTGACATGGGTGAGAAGCAACAAGAGTCCATGAGGCATCCAATCTCTCAGCAAACAGGATGGTGTATTCAGACAAGTGTGCATATATTTTCTGATTCAGTGAGTTTCTTCTGCACTAGTTCCTGAAATTATGCCCTACATTTTGAGAGCTCTATAGATCGGAAGTACAGAGTTTATGGTAAGTTGGAGCTCTACTGGAGAGCGACTCGTGTATTTAATCAACACATAACTAGTGTTTATGTCGTGGGTTTAATACTTGTAACTAATGATTAGATGAAGAAGACCAAGCACCTGAGATCAACTTATTGTAGAAAGAAGCAAATAGGGATTTAAAAAATTACGTGCAAATTTCTATTGTAGGAGTGACAAGATGGTGCCATGGCTACACAAAGAGGGAATCTCGGGAAGTCAGGAAGTAGGTCACCTTAAGGAAGAGCAGGGGTTGTCAAATAAAGAATATAGAATGAGAAAGCAGGGTTGCTTTAAGAAATCTTTGTCCCATGAGCAAAGGTCCAAAGTCAAGAGAATATGCACAACTTGAGGAATTACAAGATTACAAGTTTTAAGTACTAGTTAGAGCTGAAAAGAATTCCTAAAAATGTTTTGTTGAAGAAAAAAATTCCTTCTAATTCATTGTGTTTATAAATGTGGGGCAGAATTTAGAGATCATTCCAGTCAACATCCAGGGAACTTAACATCCAAAAATGTGTTTGGGGATAAACTTTGAAATTCTTATTGAAAGGCAATAATGTAAACACAATTAGGATGCACGTATTATACCGTTTCTATTACCCTTTTCTGATGAGTAAACATTTTCTTTGGCTTATGCTATTTATAGTAATATTAATAACTTTCATCCTGTAACTGGAACTCTCTCATTCATGCATTATGTCATTTTAAATTTTAATAATTGCATTTATTCATATTTGAATGTATGGTAAATTCATACAAAATGTTAAGGGCGCAGAAGAATATTTTATGTAAAGTTCACTTCTCATATTTCACTGTAACTATTCAGGTCCATTCCCATTGTGACAGAGGATACTAATATATTTTGCATTTTGTGCAATTATAATTTATACATATGTTCATTATTGTGACACATTCAGTGGTGATAACCAGCACACTTTCTACATTTTTTTTCCACTTATGATATAACTTGGAAAATTCTCATGTTAGTACAGATAAAGCTTCCTCTTTCATTTTAGTAGCTGTATTTCGGAGTATCCTTCTGAAAATATGTACCTAAATTTACCTTTAGACTTATAGGCATCAGTAAGATTCAAATGTATTCGAGGTTTTATTGAAACATATACCTTTTAGTGAAGCATATACAAAAAATGTATAATTCCTTCTTGAATTATGATTAAAATTTTGGCCCTTCTCTTTCTAAGGAACCTTCACTGTCTGACAAAGGGGTTTTAAAATTGTTCCAGTTCTTTGGCACTTACAATGATCCTACAACTATTACAAATGTCATCTACTACTTGGGTAAATTAATATAAACATAGGATGGTCTTGAGGATTCTCGGGAAGGTGATGGTGGAGCCAGTTGTTCTAAGCGAGTCCCAGTATGAGTCAGTGAGTGTATGGAAAATTTTGCAAACAAGTCGGTGAGTGGGTGTGTGAGTAGCTGACTGAGTGGGGACTCAGGAGCAAGTAGCCAGGACTCTTCTTGCGAAGCAGCTGGTGCCGAGCTGCTCTCCTTGGAACCTAGTGCTTCCTAGGGTCCAGAAACCAAGTGCCTTTTTATTTTTTTTGAGTTGGAGTCTCACTCCTTGGAGTGTGGTAGCGTACTCCTGGCCATCCCAGCATCGACCTCCTGGGCTCTGGTGATCCTTTTGCCTCCACCTTCCAAGTAGCTGGAATTATAGGCATGCACTACCCAACCTGGTTAATTTTTTTTATTTATTGTAGAGATGAGGTCTCACCAAGCTGCCCAGATTGGTCTTGAACCCACAGGCTCAGACAACTCATTCGTCTCAGCTTCCCAAAGTTCTGGGATTACAGGTTGAGCCACCGAGCCTAGCTGCCAAGTGCCATTTAAAAAAAAATTCATGAGCTGAGGTAAGCCCAGGCAACTTGGCCAGACCTTGTCTCTACAATAAATCAAAGATAAGCTGGGTGTGGTAGCACATACCTGCAGTTCCGGCTACTTGGAAAGCTGAGGCGGAAATCACAGGAAACCAGCAGGACAATGCAGGGGTGGCCCGTGAGTGTACCATTGAAATCCAGCCTGGGCGAGGGTGTGAGACTCTAACTCAAAAAAAATCAACAAAGCCCTTCTCTGAAAGAAGCTGCCTGGAGAGACTGCTGGCTCCAGGCTCTGCCTCACCACGGCAGCACCTGACCGGACACTTGCAGCAAGGGCTGCGAAGGGAGCACAGCCAAGGAACCCAGAGACAGTGCCCCACTGGAGAATGAGGCACAAAAGAGGCACCCTGCCACCATCTTGAAAACTGGGCAGGCAAGTGCTCCAGCTTGCTCACCACAGAGCAACAGAGCCAACCCAATCTCAGTGACTGGCAGGATTAACTACTCAGAGGTTGATCGTGACCCAGAGGGAATATCCTGAAAGCACAAACTCCAGAGGAATAGAATGAGTGCTGAGTCTCAAGTGCCTCACCCCCTGCCCTGATTCACCCGTGGGACAAAGGGTGTGGCCAGAAAATGGTGAGGAAGACCTGCAAAAAGCTCAGTGGTGAGTTTGGGGATGACCCAGTTCCTTCCTCTTCAGCAATCCTCTGAATGTGAGACCCACATGGCTGGGGTATGACTGAGGAGGATGAACCCAGGTGGAGCCTGGACGTCAGCCACAATAGGAAGACTCCACTCCAGGATAAATTTGGCTGGGGCTCTCCCTGCCAGTACCTGGGAAAGAGACGATCCCGCAACTCCCAACTGGAGGGGATCCCCCTGGCCATACTAGAGTGAGAGGGGAGAACTAAAGCCACAACCACCCCCACTGTCCCCTTCTCCTTCTCTGGGCTGGACACTGGGGAGATTATGAATGAGTCAGAAGTTTTAATTTAAAAATTTTTTGTTAAAAATATTTTTTATTATGGTTTTGTGGGGTATAGTTAAGGGTTAGGTATGCAATTACGTTTCATTCAGGCACCCTGTTGATAAGAGGTGTTTCCCTGTCCCCAGACAGATATTTGCTACTGTTAATCCCATCTTCCTCCCCCCCCATAGTTTCCCAGTACCGTCAGTCATTTTCTTATAGTATTACATTGGATGTTCAAGGTCCATTATATGAGTGAGAACATGTGATACTCGGACCTTTGTCTCTGTGAGAGGTCACTCAGTATTATAGACTCTAGTTCCATCCAGGTTGCTGTGAAATTCATGATTTTGTTTTTTTTTTTATGGCTACGTAGTATTCCATCGTGTATATGTACCACATTTTTTTAATCCAGTCCTCTTTTGATGGGCAGCATGGTTGTTTCCAGGTTCTTGCTATTGTGAACAACACTGCGATAAACAGATGTGTGCAGATATCTTTTTTATAGAGTGATTTGAATTCTTCAGGGTATATTCCCAATAGGGGGATTGTGGGGTCATATGGAAGGTCGGTTTTTAGAGCTTTAAGGAATGGCCACACTGCTTTCCACAGAGGTTGCACTAGTTTACACTCCCACCAACAGTGTAGAAGTGTTCCCTTTTCACCACACCCTCTCCAGCAACTGTTATTTTTTGAGTTGTTGATAGTTGCCATTCTGACTGGAGTTAGGTGGTATCCCAGTGTGGTTTTGATTTGCATCTCCCTGATGATTAGTGAGGTTGAACATTTCTTCATGTGTTTGTTGGCTGCTTGGATGTCTTCTTTTGTAAAGTGTCTGTTCATATTTTTTGTCCATTTTATAATGGGGTTGTTTGCTTTTTTTTCCAGCACATTTGAGTTCCTTGTAGATCCAGGATGTTAAGCCTTTGTCAGACCTGGCGTTGGCAAATACTTTTCCCAGTCTGTAGACTGTCTCCCTGCTCTCTTGATGATTTCTTTGGCTTTGCAGAAGCTTGTCAGTTTAATGAGGTCCCACTTGTCTATCTTCTCTCTTATGACCTATGGGTTTCAGGTTTTGTTCAGGAATTGGATGCCAGTTCCAATTTCCATGAGGGTCTTTCCTTCCTTTTCTAAGATTCTTATGGTTTGAGGTTTTACATTTAGGTCTCTGATCCATTTGGAGTTAACCTTTGTGCATGGGGATAGATAGGGGTCCTGTTTCAACCTTCTGCATGTGGTCAGCCAGTTTTCCCAGCACCATTTACTGAATATGTTCTCCTCTCCCCAGTGGTAGGTGGTGGGGGCTTTGTCGAAGATGAGCTGGTTGAGAAATTGAGGTTTTGCTTCTGGAATCTCAATTCTATTCCATTGATCTATTTTTATTTTTCCTTTGTGCATGAATGTGTATGTGAGGGTTCCATCTGCATCCCCCCACCCCTCTTTTTCTTTCTTTCTTCTTTTGTTTTATTTTTTGTGTATATGTGAAGGATTAAGTGTTCATCTTTCAGTTTTTTTATTGTTCATTTTTTGTTCTTTTTTTAGTTTTTAGGTGTGTGAATATATGTGTAAGGGTTCAACTTTCATTCTTTTTTTTCCTGGTTTTCTTCTCCTTTCATTTTGGGTTGGGCATGTGTGTGTTTGGTTTTCCTCTTTTTTCTGTTTTTGCTTTTTGTTTTGTTTGGCTTTGTTTTTATTCCAGTTTGTTTTGGTGTGTGTGTGTGTGTGTGTGTGTGTGTGTGTGTGTGTTTATTTTTTACTTTGTTTTTTGCTTTTGTTGTCCTGTTTATTTTTTTTTTAATTTTTGTCCAACTTATTATACTTTTCTCTGTTCTCCTTATTGCTCTTACTGTATCTTGGACTCAGGGGGTACACACACATACCCATTGAATTGTCATATAGAGCAGTGGTGGGGACTGGGTCTCAGGGAACCAATACTGCAATCAGTGAACTCTGTGATTAGCAAGTCATTTCTGATTCCTAGTTTCTCATCCTCTACCTTATTCAACTCTTAAAACTATAAGAGACAGCAGTTTCCCACCCATAGCCCTGTTTCAAAATAGAACAAATTCAGAGTCCTGATCAGGGAAGAATAGAGGGCTGAGCAAACATCAGGAGTAAAAGCCTCTTCCACTGTCACTAAATAATGGAACAAAGAGAAAAGAATGAGATCTGTCACAAATGAGAAAAATATCAGTGGAAGAACATAGAAAATTCCCAGTATAACAATGAGAAGACACCTGAAAAATCAGCCCTCAGAACCCAAACAATGGAAGTCACCAATGACTGGCCTCAGAATACAACAGGGATTAGGGAATGGATGAATAGAGTGACTAAGACTCAAGAAAGACAAGATGCAACACTGAAAGAACTTGCTGCAACACTGAAAGAACTTGTAACAGAGATTTTTGACCATAAAAAATTTCATCCAGAAAGTAGATAGCAAGATGACACACACACATGGAAAACAAAATTAATCAGGTAGAAAAAAAGAATATCAGAACTTGAAGACCAAAATGTGGAATTAACCCACTTTGTAAAAAATATAGAAAGAAAACTCAGAAAGAAAGAACAAAGCCTACAAGAATGTGTGAGTATATCAAGAGGCTGAACCTATACCTGATTGGTATCCCAGAAGAAGAAAAGGAAAAGGAGAACACCTCGGAGAAGGTATTCCAGGAGGTTGTCCAAGAAAACTTTCCTCATCTTAACAGAGACATGACCATCCAAATACAGAGGATCCCAGTGAGACATCAAGTGAGAAGACCAACCCCTAGACACATATTAATTCACCTACACAAAGTAGGCACAAAAGAAAAAATCCTAAAAGCAGCAATAGAGAAAGGTCAGACTATATACTGGGGAAAACCAATCAGAACCATAGCAGACCTACTGGCAGAAACACTACAAACAAGAAGGACCAGGAGTCCAATATTCAAAATTCTCAAAGATGAGAAATTTCAACCAAGAATTTCCTACCCAGCTAAGCTCAGTTTCATCAGCAATGAAGAATTAAAACCCTTCCCAGACATCCAAGCCCTAAGAGATTATGCAGCTTTCAGACCAGCTCTACAGGAGATGCTTAAAAAGATATTAATCAGAAGAAAGAATATATACATAAAAATCTAATGTGGATTTGCTAAATCAAATGTATGTGTGTTTAATTTTTGATACATCATTCCAACAGTTCACACCCTTACTAGCCAATATGAGACACTACAAATTTCCCCGAACCTTTGCCAGCCCAGTGTCCTGTCAAAGAACTCTTCCTTACCCATCACAGAGGTGAAACAAGAACCTCATGATTTTATCTTGCACAAATTTATTATCAGTAAAAGTAACCACATTTTTGCCTACTTAAAAAAAGTGGAGTTTTACTCTTCTCATTGTTTGGTAAGAGTTAATTATAACTGATATGATTTCTGCATTTATAATAAAAATTGCCAATGGTTTCTTCATCTTACCATTTGTCTTTTTGATTTGTTTAAACCTTTTCTAGGAAAAACTTCACTGCTTCTAACTTGTTCTCTATTTTTTAAGCCATTAATTTAATCAAAATTGAGTTTGTTTTTGTGGATTTAGGCTCTGACATTCTTTGATAGCCGCTTTTTATTTTCAAGTTTTTTCAAGTGAAACTGCTACCACACATATAATTCCAAAATAGCAATAGTATTATGCTATTAAAACAAAAGAAATCTCATTTTATAATTCACTTACCAGGAATACTCAGTCTATTTAGTAAGAGAGCTTATACATTTTGCCCCTACACCAAGTAGCTTACCAGCCCCAGGTAATGCTAAAATCATCATATCGCCAAGCCCACCAAGGATCTCTGAAAACCATGATGGTTTTTTAGCTGTTGCCACCTCTTCTTTTAGTCGATCTATCTCGCTATTTAATTCCTCAGATTTCTTTTTAAATCCTTCCATAAGCAGTTCTTCTTGGACCTATAAAAGGGGGGAAAGTCCACTTTTGAAAATCATCAATATTTAAGTGACAGCGTTTTGTATTTAACAAATTTATTAGTTAAGCCCATATGTTTATTTCTCTATCAGTTTAGGACATTGATGAAATTTTCCAATATTTTCAGCTGTTTGGACCTGAATACTTGGAGTATGTATGGTTTATAGCATTGTGAGAGTCCCTCTGAACCGTCTCACTGGGGGTGAAGAGGAGTTTTGTTCCAGAGAAAGAATGCCCTTTGGGAGCAAATGCAGGTTTAATTCTAATTAATTCTCAGTTCCACTGAAGTTGCATAGTCGTGCTCATCTAACAGATAATGGAGATTTCTAATGATGCATAGAACACTGGTTGTCAAGCTTCAGGTCGGCAAAAAATGTATTTTACTATGGTTGTACAGGATGAATAAGGCAGACTTGGAAACAAATAAGGTAAACTCGGAGCTTTCAGCGTCTTTCACATCATATCAGGCAACATATAATACTTTTAGAGCAGGTAGATCTATTGCAGTCCTCTTTGATGGTTATGCTAATCCTGACTAGTGACTAAGAATCCTGACTAGTGCACTAAGGCCTTATTAAATTGGGGCATAGTGAGACAATCCTATAATCATCACAAACAGCAGTTTAGCACCTTGGGGAATTCATGTGTACTCTCCAAAGTCTAACAAGACAGAAAACGCTGAAGTCTTTTAAACGTACAGGCATCAGGAAGATTCAAATATATTTAAGACTTTAGTGAAGCATATAGCTTTTAGAGAAACATATACCTAAAAGGTATAACTCTTTCTTGAATTGTGACTGTGATTGACATTATGGCCCTTCTCTTTCTGAGAAACCAGGGTACTGACCCTCAAGCAATGCCAGGCTTCATCCAGACTTACCTTCAGCTTGTGCTCCAGCATCTTTTCCTGCTCCCTCACAAGTTCTTCTCTTTCCCTCTCCATTTTCTCCTTCAGCTGGGCGATGTTTTCCCGGAAACTTCTCTCTTGAGCCTCCATCAGTTGCTGCTGCTCCTTCTGTTTCTGTCTTAGCAGCTCCTGTTCCTTCTCAGCTGCTTCTTTCTGGGCTCGCTCCGCTGTTTCACAAAGGTTTGAGAGAGGAAATGAAATAGCAGTCAGGCCTGAGTTATCCCCTCCTGAGCTGACTTTGGAAAAGGAAGAAGTTGAAAAATTGGGAATCTCCGAATTCCCACTAGCCATGTCAACAAGAACATGTATCAGAATGTGATGGAAAGACGCTGACTGGCTGGTCGTGCAGCCCATCTCCTCTTGATATTTTCGGATTTAGTAGAGCTTGTGTTCACAGTAGGAGGAAGCTCTTGTATCAGGAGACTCTTTCTGTTCTATGAGCAAGAGGGCATTGCAGGATCCCATCCACTCCTTGAGAGCGGAGCCCTACCCCTGCTATACGCACCTGCTATGGCCTTTTCTCCAGCAGTGAGGGCTTTGTCTGCCTGCAGGATGGATTCCTCCATAACTCTCTGTGACTTCAGGAAGCTCTGGAGAACCTCGTTTGCCTGTGGAAACAAGAAGGAAAGATCTGTCTGGCAGCAAAGATCTAGTCTTCTGATTTGAAAATTATTATTCAATAAAACCTCAAATTTGACACTATAAACTTTGTATTTTGCCTAGGATCCCACAGTGGTTTCTTTCCTTCCATGGACCCAAGAAAAAAAAGTAGAAGCTCTTTGGTGAAACATGAAAGCCCTGAGCAGCAGTCTTCTTTTTAGCTGCTAAGCCTCCTTTCCCAGGAATGCCTCCCACCCACTCCCCAGGGTGTAAACAACAGATTATGTGAGGTTCTCTAGACACACAGCCTCCGCTGTTTACAGTATTGAGATTTTCTTTCTCCTGCCTAGATGCTGTGCTACCTTTTCTTGACTTGGATGACATCTATCAATACTTCAATGAGCCATTACTACCTCTCTGGCAGGTTCTTTTCTTGGCTGCCTTCTGGGTTTTATTCCTGGCTTTATTGAGGTATGATTTACAAATGAGAAGTGTATGTTTTTATGGGTATACAGCACAATGTTTTGACATACATATTTACTGTGAAATGATTAGCTGATGCTAACCAAGCTTAATTAACAAATCCATCACCTCATATAGTTATCTTGTGTGTGTGTGTGTGTGTGTGTGTGTGTGTGTGTGTGTGTGTGTGTGTAGTGAGAGTACTTGAGATTTGCTGTCTTAGTAAATTCCAAGTGAACGATGCATTATTTTAATCACAGTCATCAGGTTGCATGTTTTGTGTTCAGACCTTACTTATATTGTAACCCCGTGTGATTTCTTTTCAATATTTCCCTGCTTGCCCCACCCCATGCCCCTGGTATCTACCATTCTACTTTCACTTAATATGAGTTCAGGGTTTTTTGTATTCCTACAAAAGTGAGTCATGCAGTATTTATCTTTCAGAATCTGGCTTATTTTACTAGGCATGATATCCTGTCATGTTGCCACAAGTGGCAGGATTTCCTTCCTTCTAAAGTTGAATAATTTTTCACATATTCATCTGTGGATGGATATTTAAGTTGTTTCCATATCTTGGCCATTATGAGTAATTCTGGAATGACATGAGAAACATTACTAAGAATGTACCAGCAGTTGTTAAAAATAATAAATAAATTCAGTAACGTTGCAGGATATAAAATCAGCATACAAAATTGGTCACACTTCTATATACTAAAAAAAATCTGAAATAATTAAGAGAGCAATTACATTTACAATAACATCAAAAAGAATATCACTAATGAATAAATTTAACTAAGGAAATGGAAGATCTGTACACGTAAAGCTATAAAACATTGATGAAATAAATTAAGGAGGACATAAAAATAGAGAAATATTCCATGTGCATTGACTGGAATAATTATTATTGCTAAAATGCCCATACTATCCAAAGTCATCTACAGATTTAATATAATTCCTTCTAAAATTCCAATGATATTTTTCACGTAAATAAGAAAGCAATTTCTGAAATTCATATGGAACCATGAACAACATCAATAACAATAGCAATCCTGAGCACCAACAACAAAAAAAGCCAGAGGCAACACAATACCTGATTTCAAAAGCTGCTACAAAGTTATAGTAGTCAATTACTAAAATATGGAATAAAAATAAACATATAGACCAATACAACAGAACAGACAGCCAGGATGTAAACCCACACATATAGAGTCAAATAATTTCAGCAAACGTGACCAGAACACATAATAAGAAAAAGATAGCCTCTTCAATAAATAGCAGTGAGAAAACTGGAGATCCGAAACAATAAAATTAGACCTTATTTTACACCATACACAAAATAAACTACGAATGGATTAAAGACTTAACTGAAGGACTAGAAACTGTAAAACCTTGACATTGACCTTGGCACTGAGTTTTTAGATCAGACACTAAAAGCACAGGCAAAAAGTACAAAACTTAGTTGAACTACATCAAACTAAAATTTTCAGCACAGCACAGAAAATGATCAACAAAATAAAAAGACAATATACAGAATGGCAGAAAATACTTGCAAACCATATATCTGATATGGAGGTAATATCTAAAATATATAAGGAAATCATATAACAATAGAAAAACAAACAAAAAACCAAAGTACCTAAATAGACATTTCTCAAAAAAATTAGTGACTGACAAGTATGTGAAAGTTGTTCAATATCACTATTCATCAGAGAAATAAAAGAAACATAATGAGACATTATCTCATACCTATGAGAATGGCCATTATCATTATCACAGGGTCCAAAGACAGCATGAGTTAGCAGGACATGTAGAAAAGGGAATCTTTGGAAACTGGTAGGAATGTGAATTGGTACAGTCATCATGAAACACAGGACAAAGTTTTCTCAAAAGGACAATATCTGAGCTTCCAATGGCAGCCAAGTATATAAATGAGTCCTGTTAGCTCCACCATTTACTGGCTATGTCATCTTTAGGCAATTTACTATTCTCCTGTAATTACTTTTCTCAACTGTATAATGTAGAAGACAAAACTCATAATTCAGCAAGCTTATTTAATGTTATACCTGGTATAGGAAGTGAATTCTCAATGTGTTTTAGCTAGGTGCTTACCATAATCATTATTATCACTATCAGTCCATACTGGTATGATAACTATAATCACACTATATCCAATGGACTATTAATTCGTCCATCTCAGGGAAGATCATAGACTTCTGAAAGCAAAGTTGTATGTTTCGTAATATATACTCTATAGTTAGCACAAAAACTATCCCACTGCTTGATAAATAAAATGAATTAGTTTCATCTGGGTTCCTCATTTAAATCCTCTTTGGAAGGATATACTTGTAGTGACTATAACAGTGTCTAACTAATTGTAAAAACTAAAAATGTCGGCATAGTGTCATGTTCTGCTTTCTCTCCACAAATGGTGCCGTGGTCTTACATGTTCAAAAATGGCAATAAATACCCTCTGACCATACTCTAGTAAGCATTTCCCCTTCCCCTTATTCCTCACCTTAACTCCTTTTCTGGGCACTAGGTTATAGTCCTCTTCAACCTTTTTCTTTGCTTCTAAGTAGAGACTGTGTCCTCCAGGGTTAGAGAAAGTTCCCTTCGAAATGCTTTCCAACAGAGGCTTTGAAAGCCGCTCAAGCTCAGCTTGGCAATATTTGACAGATGCCTCTTCATTCTGCAGCACAAAGTCTTCTTTCTTTTGTTCTATGGTTGTCTACCAGGAAAATGGAAGGAGACACAACAGAGAGAAGCTGTTAGAAGGGAAGGTCCTACTGTGATCCTCTTGGAAGAGGAAATCTGTTGCCCTCAAAATGGACTGAGATGTGAGATATCCCAGGAGTCAGACCTAGTTCTGATCAAATCTCTGTGTGACCTGCAGAAAGTCCTTTAACTCTCCGGGGTCAGGCTCAATATCTGTAAAATTATGAGATTGGATGACATAAACTCCACCGTTTTTTTGTTTGTTTGTTTTTTGATCTGTAGTATCATTAACAGGTCTCTGATTTCCAACTATAAGCAATAGTAAGTAGAATCCTGGCTAAAAGTAAAATTTCCTCAGAAAATGTAGGCTGCTATGGACAAAAATATATGTGTGACAAAACAACTCCCCAGTAATAAACGTACTATGAAGAGCGATATGAACAATTTGCACATTTTTTCAATGAGGGTTTGAATATGTGAAGATATAGGAACAGAATTTTGTTTTGTTTATACTTGTAAATTATAATTCAGCTGGATTTCTTCAACATGAATTAAGAAAATTTTCTCACTTTTAGGTAAGTCTCAGGCAGACTGAAAGATAAACTCTCAGTAAACCTACTGAGAGTCAGCACACTTAAGATATCCCATAAGATTTCTAACCCCTTACTGTTCACATTCTGCATATTCCTGGGCCTGTGCATATGATGGATACTAATCCTGTGATTAAATTATGTTACACAGCACAGGTTGACTTTAATAATAAATGGAGTGTACCCTGTTGGGCATGGTCTAATTACATAAGCCCCAAACCAGTTTTTTTTCTAGCTAGTGTCGTTAGAGAAAACAAAAGAGATTAGAAGCAGCAGGATTTGCTACATTGTTGCTGACTGGAATATGGGGGGTGTTTCTTCCATACGAAAGCTAAATTCATTTGATACCATATTTTCAATCTATGGTACAATGAGTGGAGTACTGTGACACTCTGATAAAGACTTCTGACCTAAAGAAATTGACCTAAATGTTGTTTTAGGCTGCTAAACTAATAGTAATTTGTTGTGCACAATAGAAAAAAAAGGGACCATCTTTTAGAGAAACCATAATCTCTAGCCCATAGAGCCACTAAAATCCAGGTTACTAAAATCCAGGTTACTAAAATCCAGGTAAGGAGACTAACCATGGGTCAAAAAAGACTTCAGGCATCACCTCAGAAGGGCAGGAATCAGGAAGGATAAATGCCAAAATTACCACAAGCTCTTTGTGGAACTCCCGCTTGTCATCCTTGAAGGAGTGAGCCATGAAGATTTCAACGGCTTCCTTCTCACAGGCTGCGTGCAAGTTCAGCAGCTCCTGGAGTGTGTCTGTGGGGAGCCTCAGTTGCTGGACCATCTGCTGACTGTAGTGGTTGGTTGCCTTCTGCACAGCCGCTGAGTTTTCAAGCAGGGCCAGAGTTGCCACCGCATTCTCCAGACAAGGTACTCCTCCACTGTGGATGGCATCCACGTAGGTCACCACCAGAGTACCCAGACCTGAGTGGCACATATGTATGTTATTCACTGTTTTTACAAGCTTTAAGGATCAGAATTCTAAGAATCACAAAAATGCTATTTATCTTGAAGTTTTCTACTCCTCTTTTTCTTCCCCTATGAATCCAACTTTTTATAATAGCATCACTGGTTTTCCTATTCACTCTTTCTTTTAAGCCTCTCAAATTTACCAAATTACAAAATTAAATTACTTATTGTGACCAATATGTTTTAAGGCTTCCTAGAAAACTACTTTCTCACATAAATAAAACATAAATGAGTTATTAGACAGATAAAGTAAACTACATAATTTGTGAGTCCTAGTTGCAAACAAAGATGCACATCCCTTATAAAAAAATATGATCAGGAATTTGAAGACAGTATTATAAAGTACTGAGCAAAGCATGGGCCCATCTCAGCATGGGTACTGATTTATCACAGGCACAGATTGTATTCCTATGAAGCCAGCTCTGCACAGAAAATATTTATTTTTTTCAAAGTTCATTAAAAATCAAAGAAAAGAAAAGCTTTACATAAAACAGGACAATTTTACCTTCTACATTGTAGTAATCCACACACACACACAAAAGCAAACCATGATATATTTTGGTCAAACATGTAGCAGGTGACCTCACTGGGAACCAGATCAATTCACTTGGTTCACCTTGATGGAAATGGAACATGGTACCTGTGTCTCTGAATAGTGCTTTCAAATGCACACTCCACAGGATACTCGCTGCTGCTTAGTGGTTCCTTACATAGGAATGCAGTCAATATTGCTAAAGCATAGAGATTAGCACGGGCCTACAGATCAGTTCTTATAAATGTTCTTTATTAATAGATTCACAGTTTAAATATTTTAATTGTTTTTGATAACTTTTAGTCATTGAGAACTGCAGATGCAATGTGCTACTCCATTCTGGAATGTCTCCTAGAGAACCTGCAGTTGACAGCTTGTAATGACAGTGTGGACCAGTCCTGTTTCCAAAGGGCAGACCACAGACATTTTAAAGCTTATCCTTGCTGTGTGCCGCAGAAGATATTTAAATTTGTTTCTCAAACTCTCAATGAGCTTGGATGAAGGAGTGTTGCTCAGTGAAAATATACAAGATATATCATACATTTGCATTGATCAGAAAATACACAGCAGGCCATGAGCTCCAGGCAAGTTCATCAAGAGTCTGAGAAACAATTACCTTTCTCAATGAGGTTGCCTGGAACTTGTGGTCTGTTGTTTATTTTTTGACTGATGTAGATTTATAAAATATCTTACACAATTTCACTGAAAACACTTATCATATAGGGCTTTTTTCTCATCTTTCAGAATTCTCCTTAACAGCAGTTTTTACTTATGTCATTCACACATTTATTTTGTGAGGTATATTTGGCCGCAAGAAATCTTTATATTAGTAAACTTTAAGAAATATGCACTTCTACATGTGGCATGAATGTTTGCTACTTCAATCTTCTATACATCAAGGAACAAAATTATTTGTTCCAATTATTTGTCAACCCACAGAAGCATCATAACTTCTTCACACACACTGGACCACCGACAGACATGCTTTGGAAACAAGAGACTCACGTTTCCCGGTGACTATGATTCCACCTCTCAGGGTCTTGGTCTTTGCATTAGTGAAGACATATGAACAGAATTGTTTTGATTGCAGCTGGAAATTCTTTTCCAATTTGTCTTCTGGCACTTGTTCAATATGGGGTAAGAGATTTTTGTCACTTATAGGCCGGTCAAAGACAAAGCACTTCCGTTTTGGAAAGAAATGCCTGATACACTCTCTAGGCATGTTGGACTTTTGGATATTGGGATTCTTGCCTGTGAAATGTAAAAAGAGTGATCACTGAAGGACATTTCCAGGGACCTTTACATCAATATAGTGCCTCTACCTTGTGCATCTTCTTTTATTCAATCATACAAAGCAGACTTGTGTTGATCTAATCAAGGGCTGAAAAATACATTTTTGTTCAGAGGCAAGGGTGAGGAAAAGCACTTCTAGAGAAAAAGGGGAGGCAACCATCTTAAGGGAAGAAACTTATGATTGTCTTCTTTCGCCTTGTGTGGTGGGTATGAGATTGACTATTATGTTTTTGAATGATTAATTAATCAAAGAAGGTGTCAGAAATACATTGCTGATATTATAGTCCCACATCAGAAACTTAGGCTCTAAAGTAATGTAATGCAAGAAATAAGAACCAGATGCTGCTGGGAGCAAACTCACGAGGATGACAGATGACCCCCAAGTTGGTAATGAAAACTATTTCAAAATCAGGGGCAGAAATTATAAATACCATGAAAATGTTTAGAGATTCCTTTAGCAAAAAAAATACAGAGTAAAGCTAATCTAAGTATAATTTGAAAACTTCATCACTTTTCCATGTCTCATAATATTGGAGTTGACATTGTCTTGCAGAGGGATAATATGGCATATACTAGCTTTTCAAAATAAATGTTTGTGAAAAGGATGACAAAGTGTATGACAAAAAAAGATATTGATTCTAGGTGCAATCAGTTATCTACTCTGTTAAATATAATCCAAATTTATTATAAACTAATCATACATTGACAACATGTTGTATAAGGTTGTAGAATAAGGAAGGTGTTAAGAAAAAGTTAAAATGAAAGGTTTTATTGGAAGCACATATCAATATAATTTTTTCTTGAATCATCTAGTGTATAAATCTGTAGTTCTCTGAAGAAAGTAACTATCTAGGCAGGTTAAATATATTGATTATATTTTCAAAATGAGAAGATTTGACTTTTTGTGATTCTGTTTTTACCAACTTCCAAACTGATTAGTTAATTTCCTTTAATGAAATAGGAAGAGCATTTATATTGAATAAAGAAGAATAAAACATGAGTCTCAGGAAGTGGTAATAATAATTGTGATCCTCAGTTTTTTTTCATGGTACTGATTAGTCTAACATCATTTGAAAGAACATTGAGTATTAAAATTTCCTCAATGGATTTAAACCCCAACCACTGGAAATTTTCATATTATAATAACCACTAAAATCACGGACACATGTCAGTCAACAACCACTGCTACCATGGTTCCGAATCCAGTCTCATATAAACATTTATATCAGGTGCTAATATAAATCAGCTTCATTGATCCCACCACCTACTGAAACTATGAATGCCCAGGCCACGCTCTGATACCTGGATTCAGCTTCAAGGCACTCTCCAAGTACTCATCTTCTGTGATTACTTGATCACCTAATTTCAACTCCAGCGTGAAATCCCGGACAGTCCAAATAAAGTCTGGAAAGAAACTGACAAATTCAGTGGAGTCTTCTATGTCATCTGGGCTGGGACTAGATTTTGCCCTAATTAGCTCTGTTAGTTCAGTCACATAGCTGGGATCTTAGTTAAGGAAGGAGAAGCACCATATACCACAATTTCCAGGACTCACTTAGAAACTAGTTTTTATTTTTATTTATTTATTTATTTTGAGTTGGAGCTTCATTCTGTCGCCTAGGCTGGGGTGCAGTGGCACACTCATGGCCACTGCAGCCATGACCTCCTGAACTCAGGCTCTCCTTCCACCTCAGCCTTTCACATAGCTGAAACTACAGGCACATGCTACCATGCCCGGCTTATTTATTGATTTATTGTAGAGATGAGGTCTCACCAAGTTTCCCAGACTGGTCTCGAATCCCTGAGCTCAGACAATCCTCTCACCTCGGCCTCCTAAAGTGCTGAGATTAAAGACTTGAGCCACCGCACCCGGCCTAGAAATTAGTTTTTAAAGTATTCCCCTTCTGCCTGTGTCCAATCTTACTCAACCAGTACAACTGAGTCACAGCAAAAAAGAAACAGAATCAGGATCCATTCCCTTAAACTCAGTAAAACACGGCCCTTTACTTCCTGGAAGGATACTGCAACTGTTCCAGGGCCTGGTGGTTGATGGTGCTCATGCTGTTGTAGACAAAGGTGCTGCTCAGAAGCACAGCCAGGGCGAAGATCCAGGAGTCATTCTTAGGGTCACCCTAAAAAGCATGTTAGAAAAACTCTGTGGAAAACAGTGTGGCGATTCTTAATAGATCTAAAAGTCAACCTCCATATAACCCCACCATCACCCTACTGGGAATATACCCAGAGGAACTCAAATCACTCTGCGAAAAAGATACCTGCACAAGTATGTTTACTGCAGCATTGTTCACAATATCAAGAACATGGAACCAACCGTGCTGCCCATCCAAAGAGGACTGGATTAAAAAAATGTGGTACATGCACAAGATGGAATACTATGCAGCCATAAAGAAAGACAAAGTCATGAACTTCACGGCAACATAGATGATCTTAGAGTCTATAACACTGAGCAATCTATCACAGAAACAAAGAACCGAGTATCACATGTTCTTACTCATAAGCGGACCTTGAACAATTATCATAACACTTTAAGAAAAGAATTGACAGTAGCAGGAAACTGTGGGGGTGTGAAGGCGGGATTGGCAGTAGTGGGAATCTTCCGGGGGGTGGCCACCTAATCAATTAGTGTACCTGCATAAAGAACATTTGTATACCTAACCCTGAATTGTACCACACATCTTTAAAATAAAAAAAATTAAAAGCTAAAAAAAAGAAAAACTGTAGGAATCTACTCTTTATTTATTCATTCATTTGGCTGTTCATTCACTGTTTCAACTGGACTGCAGCTGACTAGTAGGGTAAATAGCATACATTTTAAAGCGAATGCTGAATTCAAGCCTCGTTTTGGAAATTTCCACTGATTTCTCTCAAGGCATCAGTTCATTTAGCTATTAATAGAAATAAATAGCATTGTCAATGTGTGTAAAATATTGAATAAAATCTAAAACACAGTAGGTGACAAGTAATCAGTGTACAATTATTCCATTGCAATTTTTTTCTCAATCATGGCTATGTTAAGGACAAATGCTATTCCGTTAAGTTCAACAACTATTTATTGTGCATCTGACAAAATGCTCGACCTTGCAATTGGTTTGGTGGATACAAAGTTTCATATGACAGACCCTCCCCTCAAGAAGATGACTTTCTGTAGCAGCAGATAAACACATCAACATATAAAGGCAACCAGAATAATAGTCTCTGCTGTAAGGAAACCTCAAAGGTACAAATTATTTTTTTAAAAGTAAGTTACGAGGGAAGGAGGAGTAAGTCCATTAACGTGAATTCAGAGCCAAGAAGTGACCTTGATTCACTAGGATGATAGCAGCAGAATGAAAATAGCTGAGCTTTAAAGAGTTGATAGAATGTGGACTTGTGGAGATGAAAGAATTAAGAGGATGGCAGTGTCAGCAGCCCATCAAAATTTTTACAGCATGGTCGTTTAAAGGTATTACAAAGTTATTTTATTTGAAGCAGTGGGTGTATATGCCAGAGTGAATGAAGAGGTTTGAAACAAGATTCATGGCACGACATAAAAGGCTTAAAATTTTTTTTTTTTAGATAGAACTTAAATCACACTACAAGTTCTAAGGTCAGCTAGTGGTTCTGCTTCCCTCAGTTTATATTTTGATATGTTTTGGTCTCTTGACAAATACAGCTAGATAAAAAGAAGGTTTATGAAAACTATAGTCTGGTAAAATCAGTATTTCATATTGATGTTATACTGAAAGAACAACTAAGAACTTTAAACCTGAAATCTTAAATTCAAAAATTTAAGTCTGTGCTTCACTCCCCCACCCTCATTATTTTTTTAGCAAAGAAACTCAAAAATCTACTGCTATTATTTTCAGTTCAGACTCAAACTAATATAAACAAGGAGAAAAGATTCATTGCACCTAATACCATAAAACAAAAATATTTAGAATTATCCCATTAATGATAGTTCTAGTGAATCTAGCTCATGTTTTTAAAGAACTCACAGGAGAATTCATCTCCAAAGCTCAGAGAGTTGGACCAATAATTTCATGAGAAAACTGAAGCTTTTCTGAAGATCACTGAAATAGCTTCTTGCACTGATATCTTATTTTTTCATGGGTTCTATCTCTAACCCTATCAACTCTACACCTCTTAAGTAGTACAGCCCGTTGATCACATAGGCTACTCTAGAAAGCTTTCTCCAGGAAGGTTTCCCTAACTCATGTGACTGAATTAATTTTCTACTTTTTGCATCTGTATTTCCCTGTCCTGATCATACCCTATATTTCTTGTCTTCACAACTTTATTTGCTGGTTTACCTGTATTTACTTTACTTTATTTACTGGTATATCTGTAGTCCCAAGGAAAGAGAAAAGAAATTTATCTCTTCAATATAAATTTCAAATAGAAATATAATTAATAAATATACAATAGTATTTTAGCTTGCTAAAGAAATTTGAAGAAATAGAATTTAGCTTCATGATTCATCATTGGATTTGCAGTGTCCAGGAATATATACAGAAGTTGAGTTGTGCTTGCAAATTAAAAGATACGAGGACAACCAGGAGGAGTGAAGATTCTCTCTCTCACCTTTTCCACATCGCCTAGACCCTCAGTGTCTAGAAGGACCAGGGTGTGTTTTGGTTTGGTGGGGTGGGGCACACACCACATCCAGATGCCTTTGGTTTCAGACCTCACTGTGGCACCCAGAGAAAAGCCTGCGAGGGAAGAGGAGATGTAACAAAGGTTAACAGTAGGTAGACCAGAATGCCTGAGGGTTGCATTTGTTAAACATGTAGAAATATAAATGCCTGGGATGGGGGAAAGGGTTCCTTCCATATCAGCAAAGAGAACTGGCTTAATCTGTACATATATGAGTATATTAAAGACGTTCTTAATCTTGTTTTCTTTCTTAAACTTGTTTAGTGTACTGAGACTCAAACCCTAAAAGTGCTGAGCTACTGACTCAGAGAGGAAGTAAGACCTTAGAGGAAAAAAAAATGACTGCATAATCTTTAAAGACAGGAACACCAAACAGGGTCATAGGCTGAGCTTCTTAAAAATTGATGAAGAAGGCTGGGTACGGTGGCTCATGCCTATAATCCCAGCACTTTGGGAGGCTGAAGTGAGAGGATTGCCTGAACCCACGGGGAACTTGGTGAGACCTCTTCTCTACAATAAATCAAAAAATTAGCTGGGCATGGTGGCACGTGCCTGGAGTTCCAGTTATTTGGAAGACTGAGGCCGAAGAATCACCTGAGCCCAGCAGGCTGAGGCAGCAGTGGTCGTGAGCATGCCACTGCACTCCAGTCTGGGTGACAGAGTGAGACTTCAGCTCAAAAAAAAAAAAAAAAACTAACAACAAAAAAAAAGACTTCACAGAATAAGAAATGTAAATAGCAAATGCATATGTGAACATGCACTCAAATTTATTTATACTGAGATAAATAACATGCAGCTATGCAGTTGACAGATCAGCAAAAAATTAAAGCTTCTTTGTTATCAAAATTTTATAGGATGTAAAGAATTCTCAATTACTGCTAATGAGCACGCAAATTGCATGTGAATTTTTAAAAACGATTTGATTTTATCTAGAAATTTTACTAACAGTCTGATTAAAAAATTCCACTTCTGAGCATGTTATGCAAGGGAAGATTTTGTACATTTGCACTAGGATACAAATATAAGAGTATTCATGACAGTCTCATTAATTAAAAACAAAAACTGAAAATAATATCAATGTGCATCAACAACAGTCATCAGACAATGACATACTATTTTTAGTAAAAATAAATGAATTATGGGTACAAATAACAGATAGAAAAATCTTATATACTAATGAGCAAATGCAGCAAGATATCTAAGAATATATAAATAAAGTTAAAAACGGACCAAACAAAGCTATTTTTTGGAATGCATACATATTTTGTAGAACCAGTTTTAAAAAATCAAGAGCAGGAGAAATGCACCCTAAAAAAACCAAAATATTGCTGAGCTCTATTGAGGGTATAAGATGATATGATTTTTAGATTTTTAGGGTTGGTAGTGTTTTATTTCATGATCTGCATAGTGATTAAATAGGTGTTCAATTTATAGTCAACAACTTTACATGTGTGTTCTGTTTATTTTTTTACAGGTCATAGTTCATATGTTGGAAAGACTAAATAAGGGGAAAAAAGGGAGCATATATTACCAAAGTTTTGCTATAAAATGGAGTAAAAAAATTGGATGGTAGCCCTATTTATTTATTTCTTTGAGTTGAAGTCTCACTCTGTTGCTCAGGCTGGAGTGCAGTGGCATGCTTACAGCCACTGCAGCCTCGACCTGCTCAGCTCAAGTGATCCTTCGGCCGCAACCTTCCAAGTAGCTGGCACTATAGGCACGCACCTCCACACCAGGCTAATTTTTTGATTTTATTGTAGAGATGAGGACTTACCAAGTTGCCCAGGCTGGTCTCGAATTCATGGGCTCAGGCAATCCTCTCACGTAGGCATCCCAAGGTGCTAGGGTTATAGGCATGAACTACTGCTCCCAGCTGGTAGCCCCATTTAAATATGGGATGTTCAGGAATCCTACTGCCTGTACTTCTTCACATTTATTTATGGATATACTAAACCATATTTGGGTGCTATTTGAAATGACCAGGTACTTTGTGCAAAAGTGATGTACAAGAAAAAAAAATGAATAATTAATTGCTGGAACTGAGCTTCCAAGAAGGAGAAAGTAGATGAGATAGAAAAGACCCATGGAACCCATGGAAAAATAGGGTTAGAATAACTCTTTACTACTAGACAAAAGAGTGAGATTTGGGGGACATAGAGGGTTGGGGTTGTAAATTGGGTAGTGAGAATTAGAAGTTTTCTTCGTGGGAGCAGTCATGCTCTTCTTTATGATGAATCTAGAGATGGTGTCATCTGCCTGCATTATCACTAGTTCTGAGCAAATGGCTCCCACCCAGGACCACACTCACCATGGTTCTGTCCTGCAAGACGATTCATGAGATAGGATTTTCCTGTGCGATACATCCCTACAATGGCCACCACCACCACAGGTTGAGAAATCTTTTCAAGAATCTGTATTGCTTCCTGATTCACCATCAGCTGCTCATTCTGGTTTTCCACCAGACAAATGGGAGCCTTCATGATGGACTCAGAGGCCATGGTAATCTGCAACACAGAAAAGCCACTTGGTAGAATGCAAGAGGCTGAAGTCATCCTAAGAGTTGCCCACGGCACATTCTTGTCAGCTTCCGGCTTGCTGAAAGGGTCTATAAACTTCCGACATTTGGGATGTTTTTTAATGAAGAATATTTTGTCTAGCATGCCAAGGACTAGTACATATAACTTATGTACGTTATCTTATGATTCTTACAAGAACCCTAAAAGAGTCTTGCCATTGTGATTATCAAATGGATAGAATGAGAAAAGCATAGCACTGATGACAGAACCCCAAGAACACTAATATGTTGGGATAAGTAAGGCAGAAGGCAACACGGAGGACATTAAGAGGGGTCAGACAAGTTTCTAGGCAGTTCAGAGTTTGTCCTCTCTTTAATTTAACAAATATTGTTGAATACCTACCACATGCTAAACACCATTTCAGGTGCTCAGTGTAAAGCAAGGAACAAAATCAATACAAACTCCTGCTTCTTGGAGTTTTATGCTAGTGGGGAAACAGAAAATATATAAAGCAAATAAGCTAGAAAAATACGTCTGTACACTAAATGATGGTATATCTTAAGAGAAAGTAAGCAGGAAATGGGAACAGGGAGTGCTGGGAATTGAATGTGCATAAAGAGTAGTTAGCAGAGGCCTTCCTGAGAAAGAAACAAAATGAAACTGATCATTAATTGACCTTGATGAGGGCAGATTCAGTGTGTTGGTAACAGTAGGAGCCGGTTGCAGAGGGAAATAACCATAGAAGGAAGAAGAGATAAAGAATGTAGTTCTCTCTTAAAACACAGAACAGATGTTTATAGTAAATAGACAAATAAATGAGTCCAAGAATTAATTTATTTAACTGGAAAAATATATATTTATTATTTAAGGGTTAACAGGGAAGAGATCCAGCAATCAGGTTGTTTTAGCCTCTGCCTGGATCTGACAGAATCCCACAGCCCAGCAAGGCTCTACTTTTTAAGTGTTTTCATCATAATGAGTGGAACACTTCATGAAATCAAGAGACAGAAAGCAAAGAGTACTGATTGATTCTTTATCTTCTCAAAGACAAAGCTAAGCAACACTCATGTATTTCCTTACTTTACTAGCTGTGTGACCACTAGAAAGATGATCAATTTATACATGCTTCAGTTACATCTTTTGTAAAATGAAAATACTAATACTAAAGTTTATGGGTCAGTTAAGGGAGTAAACAGATCATTCAGATGCTCTTAAAATCTTGTCTAGGACATAGTAGATCCTACTTAAGCATTTTTTTTAAATTGAGTGTCTAAGATGTCCATGAGGGTAGTTTCTAAATGAAGTGGAGGATTGCCTTTGGACAGAAACAGTGTCACTGCTCTCCTGAGTGTAAGAGCAAGCACAGAGCATATTTCACCACGAGAATGAACAGGCAAGAGGTGATTCGGTGGGAAGGACTGACCAGAGGGCGCCAACACAGGATGAGTCAGAAGAGAGCAAGAGGTTTGGTTTACAGAGGCAAATTTCATTTTCAAAGTCTCACACTCAAGAAGTGGTTTGAACCCTAGTTTGAACGCTGGCACACTGCCTGCAGTATTTGTGCTGTGATGTCTCTCAAACTAGGGTTCAAACCACTTCTTGAGTGTGAGGCTTTGAAAATGGAATTTGCCTCTGTAAACCTAACCTGTTTTTTTTTTTTTGAGTTGGAGTCTCACTCTGTCGCCCAGACTGGAGTGCAGTGGCCACCCCCAGCCACCGCAGCCTCGACCTGCTGGGCTCCGGAGATCCTTCCGCCTCAGCCTTCCAAGTAGCTGGAACGACAGGTGCACGCTACCACGCTGGGCTAATTTTTTTGGTTTATTGTAGAGATGAGGTCTCGCCAAGTTGCCCAGGTGGGTCTCGAACCCGGGGGCTCAGGCAATCCACTCATCTCAACCTCCCAAAGCGCAGATTGCAGGCTGAGCCACCGAGCCCGGCTTCCCAACCTGTTTTTAATCAATGTTATGGGTAAGCAATACTGACTGTCTGATTCATTGCTATAATGGTGATTTTAAAATAGACTGTCAAATAATTTAATTTCCAAAATTCATTTACTGTTTCTACAGTGAGCAAGTCAGGCAGTGTGCTAACGTGCCAATATATTCTGTGAAATGCAAATTACATCACCAACAAATAAAAAAATTCTAAAATGGCCTTTTCAGCAAAATCATCAATTCGTTTCTCAACAGCCTTTCTCTCCTTTGTCTGTAGGTGTTTGAAAGCAGGATTTGGGAAATAAAACGAGTTTTTCACTGCTGTGTACTAAGCAGGGAGGATAGTATTTTTCTTAGACTGAATATTTTTAAAGCTTTGAATAGGAATAGATGAGTTTACAAAGTTTTGTTTGTTTGTGCAATGCAAAGCATACTAAGGTATCCAAACCAAGAAGCTTTTAGAGGCAAAATACACATAGAACAAAGACATCTCCATTTGATGATAGTAGACAATAAAAGATGTTCAAAAGTTACTGTCCATGAAGTAATCTGAAGTGATGGTTAAAATGCCTCAAAACCCTGTGTTTCAACCACAGTGCCACGTATTATTCTGATGCAGTTCCTGCATGGATTACTCACTGAAAACAGAGCATGAAAATCAAATATGATTAGACCGTACAGATGGTTAGCGAGAGTGAGACTGAAATCCTGTGTAGTGCCACTCCGTGGTATCATTGGAATGTTAAATGTGTCTAATACAAAAGCAATCACATATACACCATGGAATACCTTGCAGCCATAAAAAAGAACAAAATATACCTTTTGCAGCAACAGGGATGGAGCTGGAGATCACCATCCTAAAAAAACTGACTTAGAAACAGAAAACTAAACACGGAGGTTCTCACTCATATGTAGGAGCTAAACAGTCACAAAGATAGAAATGATAGACACTGGGGACAACCATAAGGCGGGGAGTATGAGGAGGGTTAGGGTTCAGCACCTACCCATGGGACACAATGTTCACTATCTGGGGAATGGGCCACCTGAGACCCAAACCCCACCACTACAAATATGTCCATATAACGAATACAAATGTGTACTCCCCGAATCTAAAATAAAAATTAAAAAATCTTTAAAAAAAACAATAGATAATTGAAACAGAGTCATCCAGAGGCAAACTTTTAAGGTTTTAAACTGTTTGTAGCAAGGACCTTTGCTGTTTCTCCGATGTCCCGCAGGGGGCAGCCAGGAAACGTCGGGGAAAGGAGGCGGGAGGAGGAGACCCCACCGCAGACCCTCTGGGAGAGGCCGGACGTGGGTCCCTCCGCCTGGGACAGGAGAGGGGGCTTCTTCGGCGCCCCTTCCGCAGACCAGGGTGGGATCCTCTCCTCCGTGTCCCGCGCGGGGCTCTGACTGCAGCCCTGGGAAAATGCCCGAGGAGGAGCAGTGCCCTCTGGGGACACGGGGCTGCGCGGTCGCGGTCGCCTCGCGGCCGCCTCTGGACCGCACGGAGTCCGAGCCTCCGGGAGCAAAGTGCTCAGGGGTTCCCACGGCATCCGCCCCCCGCGAGGTCTCCATCCCCCGCCGGCGTGGAGTCTACACGTGCCAGGCGGGAGTCTTCCACCCCTCCCCCCGTATGGAATCTGTGCTTGGAAATCGCGTGGGTTCTTGAACCCACAAAGGCAGGAAAAGGTGAAGCTCGGGAGCGAACTCACCTCGGGGCGCTGCCGCCAGGGGACGAGTTCAGCGGCTCTCCTCCTGAGTCTGGCTCCTGGGAAGCCGACTGGTCTTCTCAGAGGCTAAAGGCACACTGGATATTGCCAACACTCAGTGAAGAGCCTGGGTGAAGGGAACCGAAAGCGAAAGGACCTGCTCTGTTGGGGGAGGTTCACTGTTGGGGTTTTCCCTGTTTAAGACCTGAAACCCGAGAAGTCAGGACAAAAGCAAAGAAAAATGCTGGTCCCTCCCGCACCCGGCCCCTGAAACCCAGACTTGTCTCTCTCCACGCTTGGGATAAGTTTCTTTTGCCTCCAAAATGAGTGTAGAACCCCAGTGTAGAACGTCAATGAATACTGAACGTCAGTGGAGACGGTGATTGTCGATTCAGAGGTAATTTTGTCAAAGAAGAAGTTTAGGTTTTTGTTTGGTTTTAATTTTCCTTTCCTTGCCTATGGGTTTTTCGTTCTCGTCCTTTGTTAAAAGTTTTTTATTTTCCAATAGCTATAAAAGACATATATGTGAGTATATGTTTATAGCTTCTCATATTAGTGTTTGGATGTCAGTGGTGGCAAGTATACATGTCTCCTGCAGGATCACTGGACCATTTAAAGTATAATTCATATTTAAGAGTTTACTCAGGACACCAAGATACCAGGATACTCAAATCATGGGATGGCTGCTTAGCTTGTCAACCGAATTTGGGAAAACTATCTGAAATCAATGTGTTACAGCCTGATTAAACCATCAGCTGCTTCCCTCATGGTCAATCAAATATGAGAGGCAGAAAGCTGGGAGAAGTAAGGAGTTTTGTTCTGATACCACGGGATCAGGGAACAGGCTGTGTATCCACCAAAAACCTGTTCATTTAAGCAGAGTTTTCATCAAGTATTTATAATAAAATATACAGCTACCTATTTTTTTCCCCACTATTAATAATGACTACGTGTCTTATAACCATTACCCAGTTTCTTTCTTAATCAGTGTTTAGACCGCAAACAGTTGCTGTCACCAACAGGTGCTTGGATTACCTCAATCCTGAATTCTTCTAAGTTACAATTACCTTGAACAGTTTGGGACTGCATACTTTCTAGTTGGTTACAGTTTTTTTGGTTGTTTTTTTTTTGTTTTGTTTTGTTTTGCTTATTCCAGGAGTTCTGGTTCACAAGGCTTGATTAAATATATATAAAATTAATATTTAAAATTAATTCAAAGACATAAAAGAAAGTAGTTGCCATCTAGAAGCTAAGGGAACATGCATTTCTAAGTTTTAGAAAGTTTCAGCAGAGCCCATTTTTTTTCTAGGTCCTGCAGAGGCTTTTCCAGGAACTGTGCAGTCGTTTGTGTGTGTCTTTGCTTATTGGGGGGAACGCAGATACCTGTGTTCCCTTCAGTACCAGCAACAGTTATGGGATCCAAAGACAGTGAAATGGAGGACAAGTAAAAATGTTCACTTTTAAATTCAAATGTCTTCTATGTTTAGCTCAACTTAGCTTAATACAAGTTTCTAAGTCCCTTCTAAATGACTCTTTTTAATATAATGGTTATATTAAATGGCCTCTTTTCAACCTGTATCAAACGGGTAATAACTCCTCAGTTATTTCTGTCTCCCCCTAGATCTTCTTATTTGTTTAAATTTGCCTGATTAAACATTTTCACATTACGAAGTCCAAAATTTTAGGCACTTTTCCTTAAAAAGGTGAAAGTACTGATGCTGATTTTGAGCCAAAACTTGACATGGATTTCCAGTAAGTAATGTGGAAAGTGAAAATAAAACTAAGTTTCACTTAAAATAGGACCAATAATAAGAAATCAGCTGCTTTTTCTTCTGATCTTTTTTATTTCCACTTTTTATATCAGGAAGCTCCTCTCTCAAAAGTAAAAAGAAAAAAGAAAAGTACAGGGACGATTGAATCCTGGTAAATGTTGTATATGAAACAACTGAATTCCACCAATATTAATCTAATGTTTCTAACTTTCCAGTCAATATAATGGTTCAGTTAATCTAGTGTTTCTGACTTTAACTAATCCTGGAAATGTTAATGAAGAAGAAATTTAACTCACAGTATGTATGTTATATATATATAAGCATAATTATTGAACTCATGAGAAAATATGTTGTATAGATAAAAACCTGAAAGTTTTTACTCAATAACATCCCCCAAATTAGTACTTCTAGCTCAGATTCCAAAAATATGAATTTTTGATTATTCTATTTATGATCACAGATACACCCATATACTCATAAAAATGAAGTAGCTTTTATTTTGATAAACAAAATCCTACAGTTTAACATTTTTTGTATTTTCCATGTCAGATTTGGCATTTCTTATTTAAATATTTGTTGAATCATTATTTAAAAAGCAATATCTATATGTGTTTGTATCTTGTGGCTTGACTTGTAATCCATCAACAAGATTTAGCAGATTAAAATGTTGTCTACAATTAGTGTGTTTTACTGGCTGACTGGTTTTCCAGTATACTGGAGAAAATAATAGAGCTGCAGATTTTCTTTTTTATCCTGTAGCAAAGCAAAGAGACAGGAAGTTATGGAAGCAGCAGGTTTTACTGGGGCAAGTGATTAAGTTATCTGTATTTGATTAGATATAGCTCAGAATCATCAGTATCTCTCTCTCTCTCTCTCTCTCTCTCTCTCTCTGTGTGTGTGTGTGTGTGTGTGTGTGTGTGTGTGTGTGTGTGTTTTTAAATTCACTGTAATCTACCTTCTGGAGGTGGTGATAAACATACAAGTGACCCAATCTGGAATGATCCCCTCAAGAGGGAGGTATTCTATTCTTTGTTAACACCAAATTCTTGTCTACTGATATATAGGATGGTAGAACTAATAACATCATCGTCATTTAACAATGGTGATTGGCTAGAAAAATAAGCAATACCCTTGCATAACGAAGTGCCTTTCTCAGTTTGGGCTTCTATTTAAAAAATGATCAACTGTGCAGTTTATAAACAATATAAAATTATTTTTCACATTTCTGAAGGCTGGGAAATACAAGATCAAGGCATGGACGATTGGATGTCTAGTGAGGGCACACTTTCTAGTTCATACATGATTCCTTGAAGTGTTCTCACATGGTTGTGGGGTAAGGTAGCTCTCTGGGGCCATTTTGATAAGGGCATTGATCCCATTCAATCTGTTGTTACCTTTGATTTAGATTCAAAATAATGTAAAATTAGGAGAAATCTTGCATTGCCCTTAATACTATAAAGACGGAATAAAGCTATCTCATTTAAACTATTTCAGGTAAGTTAAGCTTATGCTTTTAGAGAAGTTAGTGAGGAGTTAATCTCCAAAGTTCTTAGACCTGAAAGCTGACGCTTGTAGGGAAATTATTTAAATAGATAATTTCACTGAGACCCTATTTCCAAAGTTTGTAGTTCCAACTTTATCAACTCCATATGCGTTAACTGGTAGTTCCCAGTGATCCCACTGGTTACAGTCTAGATGTTGTTCCTGCCAAAAAACTGTATCTGGTCTTTATGACTGGGTTAAGTGGCTATGTCTGGGTTCCCATAGCACCCTGTGCTGATCACACCATGTATGTGTTGTCTCTGTAACTAAGCTCTAGGCCTTTACCTTGTCTCCTTCCCTAGATAAAGCACTTGACACAGAGCCCTGGAATTTAGCTTCTCAATAAATATTTATTACATTCTATCCTTCTCCCCAGCATGAAAATAAGATCTCACCTTAATATTTCAAAGTACTTAAGCTCGCCAAGAAGAAAAGATCAAGGAGACACAGCATCATCTCATCTTTACAGTTTATATTCGAATTTTTTAGAAATATGTCGGAGGTGTTGATTTATGGTAGTAAGTTTTAAAAGTTGAGAATCAAGAGGAAAGAAGATTTGTTCAAGACTCAGCCTCAACTTTTCCACATAACCCAGGCCTTCAGTGTCCAGAAGAACCAGGGTGTGGTTCATCTTGGAGAGGCCCACCTCCAGATCCCTTTGTTTCAGAGCTTATGGTAGAACTGAAACAGAAGCATGCAAAGCATGAGAAGAAAGTGATATACAGTGAATGTGACAGGACAGGCAGCCCAGGATGCAAATATGGTTACAGTAGAAAATGAAAATTTTCTTCATTGGGAAAAGTTGGGCTTCTCTTTGTGATGACTCTACAGCAGGTGTGACCAGATGCAGTTTTATGATTCTGAACTAATGGTCTCTGTCTCAGGACCACACTCATCATGGTTTTACTCGTCAAGTCAATCCATCAGGTAGAATTTTTCTCTGCAATACAGCACTACCATAGCCATCACCACTACAAGCTAAGATGTCTTGCAACGAATCTCAGTGTTTAGATCCACCACCAGTTGCTTTTTCTGGTTTTCCACTAGACAGACAGGAGTCACCATGATGATTTCAGATGCCACGGTAAATTGCAGAACAAAGAAGAGCCTCTTAGTGTAAAATGTGATTCCAAAGCCATCTCAAAGGGTTATCAAGGCATGAGCATATAAGCTTTCCCTTTGTGAAATGTATGTATCTCCTTCTAGCTTTTCATACATTTTCAAGGGAAAAGTATGCAGACTTGAACTGACAGAACTTGGAACTTTTTCTCTATTGTACCAGGTAACCCTGGTGGTATTAATAATAGTAATAGGGTATCACTGCTCTCTAATGTCTCATTCCTCTAAAATTAATATTCTGGTTAATGAATTCCTCTTAATATCAATACCCGGTACACATGCAGACGGTTTTTATCTTATTGAGCAAAGCAAAGAGGAAATTGTGAAAGTAGCAGGTCACACTGGGGCAAGTGATTAAATTATCTGTCTGTGTTTGATTTAATATAGCTCAGAATAATCAGTGTCCTGTGTGTGTGCGTGCGCACGCCTGTGTGTTTGTGTCCCTGTGTGTGTGTGTATGTTTTACAAATTCACTTTATTTATTTATTTTTGTTTTGTTTTGTTTTTTGTTTTTTAAAAATTTATTTATTTATTATAAAAATGTGGGGTACAATTCAGGGTTAGGTATACAAACATTGATCATGCAGATACCCTTGTTGATGAGGTATGCCCCTCCCTCTCCTAGCAGTTTCCCTCAACTGCTAGTCCCACCCTCCCTCCCCTGACAGTTTTCCACTACTCCCAATCACTTTCTTATAGCATTATAACTGTTCAAGGTCACCTTATGAGTGAGAACATATGGAACTCAGTTCTTTGTTTCTGTGATAAATCACTGAGTATGATCGACTCCAAATCCCTCCAGGTTACTGCAAAGTCCATATATTTGTTGTTTTTTTTATAATCAATATTTTTTATTATGATATTGTGGGGTACAGTTAAGTGTTAGGTATACAAATATGCTTCGTTCAGGCACCCTTGTTGATAAGAGGTGTCTCCCCATCCCCAGACAGATATTTACTACCATTAATCCCATCTCCCTCCCCCCCATAGTTTCCCACCACTGTCAGTCATTTTTTTATGGTAATACATTGGATGATCAAAGTCCCCTATATGAGTGAGAACATGTGATACTCAGATCTTTGTTTTTGTGAGAGATCACTCAGTATTATAGACTCTAGTTCCATCCAGGCTGCTGCAAAATTCATGATTTTGTTCTTTTTTACGGATGCGTAGTATTTCATCATGTATATGTACCACATTTTTTTAATCCAGTCCTCTTTTGATGGACAGCATGGTTGCTTCCTGGTTCTTGCTATTGTGAACAATGCTGCGATAAACATACGTGTGCAGGTATCTTTTTGATAGAGTGATTTGAGTTCTTCAGGGTATATTCCCAGGAGAGAGATTGTAGGGTCATATGGGAGGTTGATATTTAGAGCTTTTAGGAATGGCCACACTGCTTTCCACAGAGGTTGCACTAGTTTACACTCCCACCAACAGTGCAGAAGAGTTCCCTTTTTGCCACACCCCCTCCAGCAACTGTTATTTTTTGAGTTATTAATAATCGCCATTCTGACTGGAGTTAGGTGGTATCTCAGTGTGGTTTTGATTTGCATCTCCCTGATGATTAGTGAGGTTGAACATTTCTTCATGTGTCTGTTGGCTGCTCGGATGTCTTCCTTTGAGAAGTGTCTGTTCATATGTTTTGCCCATTTTATAATGGGGTTGTTTGTTTTTTTCTTTTCAGCACATTTGAGTTCCTTGTAGATCCAAGATGTTAAGCCTTTGTCAGACCTGGAGTTGGCAAATACTTTGTCCCAGTCTGTAGGCTGTCTCCCTGCTCTCTTGATGGTTTCTTTGGCTTTGCAGAAGTTTGTCAGTTTAATGAGGTCCACTTGTCTATCTTCTCTCTTATGGCCTGTGGGTTTCGGGTTTTATTCAGGAATTGGATGCCAGTTCCAATTTCCATGAGGGTATGTCCTTCATTTTCTAAGGTTCTTATGGTTTGAGGTTTTACATTTAGGTCTCTGATCCATTTTTAATGTGTTACTTGAGTTCCAGGTCTCACGTTACACCAAGAGTGTCCAAGCTAAACCCTCTCAAGGTCCCATTTATGAAGCAGAAAATGTTATTTCTCATTTAATGTTTTCTTTTATAATTTGGGAAGGGCATTAGAGAGTTCACCTAATCAAAGTTTATAGACTTTAATATTGTATTCTTTGTGTGTATACCTTTGTGTCTATCAGAACTACACTGGAAGAGAAAGCAAGACCTAATACATACCAGAAGATCTCAGTGTCTGGCATTCATTCTTTGTAGTGGAGGTTTTATTCAATGCTGTAGATTCTGCTAATATGTTGAATCTACATATACTTCACCACATGTTTCTCACCCACCTCTACTATTTATGTGACTATTAGAGTAATAGTCACATAACAACTGTAGGAGTATAGTGCAAATCTTACATGACATAATACTAGCCCACTTAATTCCTACTCAGAAATTATTTATATGCTAATATTTTTCATCTTGGTTCTTACATTTACCTGAATGTGAGGGAAATAAAACCTGTATACATGATCTGACAATAACCTAGGCATGATGACTCACTGTATCTCAGAATGATAAAGAACAGCTCTACTTGCTAACACATCTAATGTCAGAGAAAAAATTGTGATCTCTCATTAAAACTATAGCTCTTCAATTGCTTCCTTGTCTCTTCTGGAGTCTAGGATCATGGCAAGGTATCAACATCTTCCTTTTAATATGAGTGTTTTTTCTATTCTTGAAGATGAGTTTCATCTTTTACACAATACAGAGTGAGTTTAAAATGATATTACCATAAGTTCCCTTGGTTCTACCACATATTAGACCATTTACAATTTGCTGACCCAACAGAACTGTGGAGTAGACTTCTAAAAAATCAACTGAGAGGCCAGTTTAGACATAATCTTCTGAGGAAACGAGGCACTCTTCTTCAGGTTGTAGTAAATGCCTTCAACCCACTGTCATGATAAGATTCTGTGCACCTAGCAAATATAATACATAGGCTTGGAGACCAAGGGTACAAAGACTAATTGTTACATTTGCCATCATTCACATGATTTTTGTGGGGAGTAATTTGTGTTTCTTATACCCGAAAATCTAGGTTTGTGGTTCTAAAGATCTTGGTTCCCAGAAAAAAAAAAAAAAGATTATTTCTATTAGGGGACACACTAAGGACCTCACTAAATCTAAGGCCATAGCTGCTTCCTGTTTCTTTTAGACACCTTGGGACAGTAGACCAATGGATAAAGGAAGAAGTAAATATATTAATAAGTGATCAGGATAATTGATGTTGGTTATCATGAAGAGGCAGGATTACTGCTACATAATGGGGGCAGAAAATACTATTTTGGTAGTAATAATAACATATGGTCCTTAATGGATTCCTGTTCTTTGCAGACCTGGTTTCCAGGAAAGCAAGCAAAGGTACTGATTACTAATCAGTCATAATATATAAGAAATGCTTGTTTAAATTTCTAAGTAAGGATTATATATCATGGCCAAGTGAGATTTATTCTTGCTATGCAATAATCGTTCAACATAAAAAGATCAATGTGAGACACTAAATTAGCAGAATTAAAGAAAAAATCCACATGATAATTTCTACTAATGCAGAAAAAACATTATACAAAATTAAACACTCTTTCATGATTCAAATAAATAAATAAACAAATAAATAGACAAAATCTTTAACAGAATAGGGATAAAAAGATACTACCTCAAAATTTTTTTTAACCTCAGCGTATTTAAGACCATACCGAAAAGCCCATTGCTAACATTGTACTCGGATAAAAGACTAAAACTTATCTTCTAAGATCAGGAATATGACAAAGATGCCCACTTTTGCCACTTCTATTCAGTATAGTATCAGAATTCCTAATCAGATAAATGGAACAAGAAAAAGAGTATCTGTGTTAGAAAAAAAAAAAAAAACCAGATGGGGAAGGAATAAGTAAAATTATTTCTGCTAACAGAAACATGATCTTATATATAAAAAAGTCCTATAGATTCCACACAAAAGCCTCTTAAAAACAATTAACAACTTCAGAAAATTTGCATATCTACAAACATTGCTGAAAGCAATTAAAGAATAATAAGATAAATGGGCAGGTGTTGGGAGAGAATGTGATGTGGGGAGCGGATGAGAGCGCTGTCACTGTAGCAGGCCTTGAGTAAAGGCCCCAAGCGAAGGCAAGGTCTCGCTTGGTAGCTCTGCATCTTAGCCAAAGGCAAGGGATGCAGCCTGCTACACGAAACAGCGTTTCAGATGCCTACACATCCAGGTGCCCATAGTATAAACAAAGTCTTGGCTACAACAAGATAACTGCAGAACAACTCGTCTTTAGGTAGCAACAAAATTTTGTTACAACTCCCTTGTAGACCTTGAATCCCTTCCAACTTCCTTTGTGCCTGATTATAAAATAAACATGCTGAGCTAGTTTAAGGCCGCTTCTCCTCCATCAGAGGAAAGTGTCCCACCTGGCCCCAGCTTTTCTTTGTCTTTGTGTCTGTGTCTTTCTTAATCTCTTGCAGCTCTCTCAGGACCCTCAAGGTAGCCATGTGGCCGCGGCAGGCAGGCATTTCATTTTCATGAACTGGAAGACGTGGTTTTGTTAGGATATCAACAATACTAATATTACAAATTCAAAGATCTACAAATTCAGTGAAATCCCTGTGAAAATTCCAATGCTTTGATTTTTGCAAAAATAGAAAAATCTATCCTAAAATTTATGTGAAATATTGTAGGACTCTAAGTTGAGATTAAAAATAGAACTACCATATGATGTAACAATTCTACTTCTGGATATACAAACATCAGAATAATTAAAGTGGAAGATATCTGCACATCTTTGTTCAGGGCAATACTATTCACAAGACACAAGAGATGGAAGCAGCTCAAATGACCATTGGCATATGAATGGGTGAACAAAATGTGTGTATACATTCAGGGGAATATTATTCTTCAGCATTAAAAATGAAAGGAATTGGATAAATCTAGAGGGCATGATATTAGGTAAAATAAGACAATCTTAAAAAGAAAAAATATTGCATGATTCTACTCACATGAGCTATCTAAAATAGTTAAATTCACAGGAATAGAAATATAATGGTGGTTACTAGGGATGAAGGGAGAAGAGAAAGGTGAATTGTCATTTAATGGGTATAGATTTTCAGTTCTGCAAGATGAAAAAGTTCCATAGATCTCTTTTATAACAATGTGAGACCAGGCTCGGTGGCTTACTTTGTAATCCCAGCACTTTGGGAGGCTGAGTCGAATGGATTGCCTGAACCCGCAGGTTTGTGACCAGCCTGGGCAACTTGGTGAGACCTCGTCTCTACAATAAAATTTAAAAATAGTTGGGTGTGGTAGTGCGTGTCTGTAGTTCCAGCTACTCGGAAGGCTGAGGCGGAAGGATCGCCGGAGCCCAGCAGGTCAACACTGGGGTGGTAGTGAGTGTGCATGCCACTGCACTCCAACCTGGGCGAAGGAGTGAGACTTTAACTCAAAAAAAAAAATGTGAATATATTTATCACTAACTGAACCGTATACTTATAAATGGCTACGATGGTATATTTTGTTATGGGTTTTCACAACAATAAATAAAAGAGTACATTGGAAAGAGAGGAATTATAATTAAAATGTTTTCCTAAAATGAAAGAGGTAATGAATGTCAGCTTGATCAAATGGGAATGATGTCTTTCATGACTTACAAACTTAATTCTGTAAAAGCTGGTTTAGCACTTTTCTGTGAAACAAATGGCTATTTGACTTCCAGTGTTCTCAGATTTTAGACTAACATCTGCAAATAGAAAAAATCTTATTTAGCATCATGTAACATAAGGAGATGGAGTACTAAACTGATGATATCCGGATCTACATGGGATTCCTGGAAACAAAGGCTTAAAGCAGTTTCAAGTCAGTGAACTTTGCAGTATAAATCTTCAATTAATATAAACCTGGAGATACTTTAAAAATTCTCAGACATTTGGTTTGAGGTAATTAACATTATGTGCATAGATTGTTGTTAATCTCTTCTGCTAGAAATTCCTCTTATACATTTCTTCAAAACTTGTCAAGGATGGCTCATTTTATGCAAAATAATTTTCAAATTTGTGACTTTGATATACCAGCCAGACTCTGTTGGCAAAAGTTATTAATTTACATTTGTCCAACTTATTTGTATAGCTCCAAGCTTTTAAAACCATTTGTGTCCATTAAAAAGAGTTGATATAAGTAGTATGGTCCAAGAAAAAGGCTTACTCTAGGACATATTCAAAGCTCCATTTTCCAGATTCTGACTCCCCCAGATGCTCCCTGAAGGATCCAAAGGTGTAGGATCTTCAGGATTCTGGCTGTTAGATGGGCTTTCCCCAAGTAACTTGATGTGCTCCAGCCCTAACCTGAACAGTGAAGTTAGGCCACTGAATGGTTCAGTTAGCTCAGAAAAATCCTTCCCAAACTGTGACAGAATTATTAAATTTTAAGGACAATATCAATTCCTTACTGAGGAGAGGTGTTATTTTTGCTATCGTACCGACTTTTTGCTGATAATTTCGTGCCCTGCATGTTTCACAGAGGCTTTTCATCTATCACTTGTCCTATTTCTCTTCCCTCTTTTCAAGATATCATGCTCCTCTAGCCTCTTGGGATGTTATAAAGAGCATGCTGAACAGAAATTTCTACTAGCAAAAATGATCATCAGTATCTTGAGAACAAAGGGTATGTCATTAGTCTTTGTATTCTCTGTACTTTGTACAGTACTTAGATCAAAAGTAATCACATCGTTAAATTAAAAAAATTTTTAAATGTGGGATTCCCAATTCTATACCCTTATTTTAAGAAAACATATGTCGAACCTGTTTAAGAGTATCTAACTAACTGTGGCTATAAATACAGTTGGCCCTTGAACAACTCAGGTTAGAAATACAGCGTCAGAAATACAGCGTCAGGCAACCCCCTTGGGTCCCTTCCTGCTGTGAGAGCTTTACTGTCCTCTCAATAAATCCTGCTTTCTAACAAAAAAAAGAAAAAGAAAGAAAGAAAAGAAATATAGGGGTTCCCTTACATGCAAATTTTCTTCCATCTCTGTCACCTCCAACACAGCAAAATCGATCCCTCCTTTTTCTGCTCCTTCTCACCCTACTCAAAGTGAAAACAAGGAGGATAAAGACCTTTGCAATGATCCACCTCCATTTAATGAATAGTAAATATATTTCTCCACCTTGTGATTTTCTTAATAACAGTTTATTTTCTCTTGCTTACTTTATTAAAAGAATGTGGAATATAATACATGTAATACACAAAATTTGTCTCACATTAAAAAATTAAATTACTGATTGCAAGCACTATGTTCAAAGGTTCCAAAAAAATATTTTTCCATTTAAATAAAACAAAATAGTGTTTATTAGACAGGCAAAGTAAATTATCTAATCTGTGAGTCTTAGTTCTGAATGTAAATGCAGGTCCCCTTGTTTAAAAAAAAAATCAGTGAAGAACTTTAAGACAGTGACAGAACGTTAAACCAAGCGAGTGGCTCTTCTCAGTAGAGGGCACTGCATAATTGCACAGGTCAAGTGTCCATATGTTATTATTATTACCAAAATAGTCTTTTCTGCCCCATTATGTAGCAGCAATCCTACCTCTCCATGATAACCAGCATCAATTACCCTGATCATTCACTAATATGTTAAATTTTTATTGTACCTGTTGGTCTACTGTCCCAAGGTATCTAAAGAAAACACAGAATTACACTGAATTGCATATCTCAAAATCTCAGTGGCCATGCAGGGATGCATGGCCTGCTATGTATTTTCTGTTTTTTTGTTTGTTTGTTTTGTTTTTGAATTGGAGTCTCACTCTGTCACCCAGGTTGGAGTGCAGTGGCATGCTCATGGCCACCCCAGCCTTGACCTGCTGGGCTCCGGCGATCCTTCTGCCTTAGCCTTGCATGTAGCAGTAACTACAAGCACACGCTACCATGCCTGGCTTATTATCTATCTATCTATCTATCTATCTATCTATCTATCTATCTATCTATCTATCTATCTATCGTAGAGATGAGGTCTCACCCTGTTGCCCAGGCAGGTCTTAAACCCACGGGCTCAGGCAATCCTCTTGCCTTGTCCCCCCAAAGTGCTGGAATTACAGGCTTGAGCCACTGTGTTTGGCTTGTATTTTCTGTTTTATGTGACTTCACAATATATCTTGTGTACTCTTACTGAAAAACATATACATCAAATGTTGTATAGAAATTCACCCCAGAACGCAGATATTGTCTTTTTATTAGTTGTTTGTGCTTACAGACAACTCTTTATATTCATTTTTTGAGATACAGTAAGTCTCAATAAACATCCATATAGGGAAAGAGACTCACAGTTTACAGTGACAATGATTTCTTCTCGCAGGGTCTTAGTCTTTTCACAAGTGAAGATATAAGAACAGATTTTTTTATTACACTTAGAAATTACAGTTAATCTTCTGGTACTTCAATATGGAATAAGAGTTTTTTTTGTTTGTTTTTTTCGTCACTTGTTGGTCAAAGACAAAGCACCTCTGTTTTGGAAAGAAATGCTTGATGCACTGTCTAGGCATGTTAGAATTTCTAATTTGGGGTTTCTTGCCTGCAGAATTAGCAAATGAGTGATTATTGCTGGGTGCGGTGGCTTATACCTGTAATCCCAATGGTTTGAGAATCTGAGGCTATAAGATTGCCTGAGCCCAACAGTTTGAGAACACGAGGCATAGGATTGCCTGAGCTCAGGGGTTCAAGACCAGCCTGGGAACTTGGTAAGACCTTGTCTCTCCAATGAATCAAAAAAATTTGCCAAGCATGGTGGCAGGTGCCTGTAATTCCAGCTACTTGGAAGACTGAGGCAGAAGAATCGCCTGAGCCCAGCAGGTTGAAGAGGCAGTAGCCATGATCATGCCACTGCATTCCAGCCTGGGTGGCAGAGAGAATCCAACTCAAAAAAAAAAATGACTATTGAGGAAGTGCCTTCAGGCAAAGCTGAGGATTTCGTTTCCAGGATTCCTTGCATTCCTGTGGTCTCCTGTTTCTATGAATCTACTTTATCCAATTCAGCCATCAATCTACTCAAGAAATGAAAGTCCAATTTTGCATAGAGCAGAATCGAGAAGGTATTTCTGAGAGAAAGGGAAGACACCCATATAAAGTGAAAATATTTATTGTCAATTTCCTCAACCCTTTCTGATAACTAACAGATTGACTTTCTATTGAATGTTTAATGAATTATTTATTAATTAAATATGGTAAGAAACTTTGGTTTTAAAGTTATATATATTTAAGTTGTACAACATATTTCGATATACATAGAGAAATTTTTATTTCAGGCATATCCATCACCTTCCATAGCTACCTCTTTATTTGTGGTAAGAGTATCTAAAATCTACTCTCTTTGCACATTTTTATTTTTTGAATTAGAGTCTCACTTTATCACCCAGGCTGGAGTGCAGTGTCATGCTCATGGCCACTGCACCCTTGACCTGCTGGGCTCAGGTGATCCTTCTGCCTCAGCCTTCCACATAGTTGGCACTTCAGGCACATGCTACCATGCCCGGATAATTTTTATGACTTATTGTGGAGACGAGTTTTCGCCAAGTTGCCAGACTGGTCTCAAACTCCTGGGCTCAGGCAACCCTCTCACCTTGGCCTCCAATGTGCAGGGATTACAGGCGTGAGCCACAGCAACCGACCCGCACATTTTAATATCCAATATTATTAACTAAGTCCTCCTGCAGTATATTTGATCTCTAGATGTATTCATTCTGCATAACTGCAAATCTGTACCCTTTGACCTTCTCTTCTCCATTTCCTTTCTCTCTCTGCCTCTGGAAACTACAATTGTACTTTCTATTTCTACATATTTGACTTTTTTTATTAGATTCCATATATAAGTGATTTCATGCAGTATTTTTCTTTTTGTTTCTTACTTGTAAGAAAGCAGTAGTCTCCATTTGATGTAATAGATCAAAGTAGTCTCCATTTGATGTAATAGATCTCTTGAGATGTTTTTCCACTGCTCAGAACAATTTTTGAACTCATCAGTTTTGATATCTTTTAGTGCTTCTGCCATTTTTTTGTTTACCTCTTCCACATCAGCAAAACATTTCCCTTTGAGGACTTTTATCATCTGGTGAAACAAACAAACAAACAAACAAAATTGCAAGAGTGAGTTCAGGTGAGGAAATGATCTAGGGCAGGGCATGGAGGTTATGCCATTTTTGGTCAAAAACTGCTGATAATCAGCACAGTGTGGACAGGTATGTTGTCACAGTGGCAGAACCAGTCACCTGCTTGTCACAACTCAGGATGTTTTCTGCAAATCATGATGCAGTCTTTTCAAAGCTTCCATATAACAACTTTGGTTGATTGTTTGATCTGAAGGAACAAATTCCAAGTGTACTACAAGGGGTCTGCCCTCCAAAAGATAATTCTACTTTTTTGAGGGGCGTTCCTCCTCGTATATAAATAAATGATAGACAGAGACATAAATTGTGTGTTGTATATAAACTTTATTTTGAAATATGGCAACTTACGACTGAACGTAACAGTGGATGATTATTCTTTCACTGTGCTTTATTGTTCTTTGTCTTACTCTTGATTCTTTCCTGATCTCTAAACTGCTATCATTTTATGCAAACATTTCCTTGCCAACTATTTCTCTCCCATCATTTCTGTGACTGTTATTTAATTACAGCTAGTTTGCTTTCTGACACTTAAGGTATTACTTGAAAAAATATGTCCTGGAGAAAGAGGCAGCTGAGTAATATAAAAGCTAGTTGAGTGTTGCAGGTTCTGGTCAAGTGTGCAGGGGAGATTTGATAGGAAGACAGAACTCATTATTGCTTGCTCATCTCTTTTGCCAGACCAGCAACATATGAAGCATGAGGAGCATCTCTTTGTGCGTTACCAATGGGTCAGTGGGAGCTAGTTCAGATTCAGGGCTTCTCCTTCCAGTGGCTTTAGTTAGGACACCGGAAGGAAGTCATGCATTGCCTCACAACTCTCAGGACAACAGAAGGAAGGAATAAATAAGGAGTAAACACAATGTGACTGGCTGTTCTATGAACAATGTATATATTCCACTCCCTTGTCAGCCTGTATCACTTTCGGTGAGAAATTAATCCTCATATTAAAAACATCATATTATTTTACCAGAAAAACCCTAAAATGAAAAAAAAACTTTGATGGAAATGAGAAGTTGACATGATGTTATACTTTCTTTAATATTTAAACATAAATGTGAGCTGTGATGTAAAGATGGTCTTTTATTGCTGGGTAATTGTCATAGGTGAGAAACTTGAGGAGAATAGCATGTGTTGAGTCCATTTGCTCAGAAAGAACAGGACAACAGATTCTGATGCTTGTGCATGTCCTTTCTGCTCCCATGAGTCCCTTCTCCACTTGTTCCTAAAATTGTGTCTTTTATTTTGAGAACCTCACAGGGCAGTTAATATAGTAAAGATATGTTAAACTGAAGCCCTACTGAATGACAACATAAGTATTTATTCAACTAACATTTTTTGAATGTCTTTTGTTTATGTGGTAGATTTCATACTGGGAGCTAAAGACCAGTGAGGGAGGAGACCAAATATCTGAAATGATCAGATGTAATGGAGTCAGCTATAGATGAATGATTTCAATTTTCAAAACTCTATGAAAAGTTTTGTGGTAGGAATGGCAGAATGGTGCAATAGCAACACAGAGGAGGAGCACCATATCCAGTCTCAGAGTGAGGAGGCTTGAAAGAGGAACTGAGACTAGGGAGTGAAGATACACATTGAGGAAGCTGGGTAGTATTTAGGAAGTGATGTATACTATGCACAAAAACTCAGAGTCAAGAGATAGCACGTCCAATTTGCAAAACTGTAGTTAATTTGTTCAAGCCCAGTAAAGTCTTAAGTAATAGACAGCCGGAGAGGATTTCTGAAAACATTGAGTTGGCCTTGAAGAAAACTTTTACTTCTATATCACCAATTTTATAAATGTGAGGCTAAAATTAAGAAGGCATTCCAGTCATCATCCCAGGCTTTATTGAAAATAGGATTAGGGTGCACATCTTATTCTTCCCAGTTTGTTGTTGTGATAATCCCACCCTTCTTTTTGAGCTGCCTTATGCTATTTCTTATAGCATTAAAACACTTACTGTCAGAGACTGTCTAAATGGGGCTTGTGAGTGGGTGGCCAGGCCCCTTGTGCAACAGCTGGTGCTACAGCTTCTCTACTTCTTCCCTGGCTCTTCCCTGGTCACAGAAGTGAACACCATTGTTTTTTCAAAAGGACAGTAGTTTTCCTTTGGAAAAGTGGCAGGGAGACACTATTGCCCCAGGTGCTCCCTCACCATTGAAGCAAGAGAGAGACTGCTCCCGGCTTTACCTCATCACTTCAGCACCTTGTAGGGTGCTAGAAGAGGCTACAGACAGAGTCCAGAGGCAAGATCCCACAGAAGAGGACCAAAGAGGCACCTCACCACCATATTGAAGGCGGGGCAAGAAAGTCTCTGTCTTGCTTATCATGGATCCACATATCTGATCTCTGTGACTGGCAGATCAACTACCTAGGGCTTGATGGTGGTCCAAAGGGAATATCCTGAGGGCACAAATTTCAGAGGGACCTGATGAGTGCTGAGTTCCAGGTGCCCCACCTCCTACCCTGATCTGGCTGTGGGACAAATGGTGTGGCCAGAAAAGGACAAGGAAGAACTCCAAAGAGATGAGTGCAACCCATCCCCCACTTTGAATTTTGAAAATTACAAGAGACAGCAAAGCTTCTTATTTCATAATAGAACGTCACCATCTTATTTCATAATAGAACAAATCCAGAGCCTGGATCAGGGAAGAATAGAGGTCTGAACAAATGTCAGAAGGGAAAGCCTCTCCCACTGACACTGAATAACAGAACTAAAGAGAAAAACAAGAGATCTGTCACAAATGAGGAAAAGCCAAAGGAAGACCACAGGCAATTTCAAGTGCACCGAAGACAGAACTCCTGAAAAATCAAACCTTGGTGCCCAAAAAATGGACGTCACCAAAGACAATAATAAAAATCCCGTAATAAAACAGGGATTGGGGAATGGTTGGAAAGAGTGAATAGGACTCAAGAAAGACAAGGTGCAACACTGAAAGAACTTGTAAAAGAGATTTTAGCAATAAAAAATTTCATCCGGGAAATAAATAACATTCATTTCATTCAGGAAATGAAGAACAACTTGAAAGAAGTATTCCAGGAAGTAATTCAAGAAAACTTTCCCCATCTCACCAGATATGTGACCAACCAAGCACAAGAGATACAGAGTACCTCCAAAAGACATCAAATGAGAAGACCATCCCCTATACACATAGTAATTCACCTATACAAAGTAGGCACAAAAGAAAGACTACTAAAGGCAGCAAGAGAGAAAGGTCAGACTACCTACCAGGGAAAACCAATCAGAATAGCAGAAGATCTATCAGCAGAAACACTATAAGCAAGAAGGGACTAGAGTCCTATATTCAAAGTCCTCAAAGATAAACAATTTAAAACACGAATTTCTTATCCAGCTAAGCTCAGCTTCATCAATGATGGAGAATTAAAATCCTTCCCAGACATCCAATCCCTAAAAGATTATGCAGCTCCCAGTCCAACTCTACAGGAAAAACACTTAAAAAGGTATTAAGCACAGAAGAAAGAAGAGAAAGATTGACCACACACTTCCCAAGAGAACAGTAGAGCACAGAATCAGCAGAGACTACTGTCCAACAAGAAACCTGAAAACACACACATACAATAACTCCAAAGCCAAAAGAAAACAAATCACCAAAGGAAAAACTTTTTAAGAACTTCCTGACAGGGATAAATAATCATATTTCAATAATCAGCCTGAACATGAATAGACTAAATGCACCAGTAAAAAGACACAGAATGGTGGACTGGGCAAGAAACCATGACCCAATTATTTGCTGCATCCAGGAGACTCATCTCACTTTAAGGAATGCACACAGACTCAAAGTTAAAGGTTGGAAAATCAGTTTTCAAGCAAATGGATCACAAAAGAAGGCAGGAGTTGTAATCTTAATATCAGACCCTTAAGCTATCAAAAATTTAAAAAGATGCAAAAGGACACTGCATAATGATAAAAGGTTCAATCCATCAGCAAGAAATAGCCATCCTAAACATATATGCACCCAACACAGGAGCACCAGCATTTATAAAGCAACTATTAAGTAAACTAAAAAAAAAGATATTGACTGTAACACTATTATAGCAGGGGACTTGAATACCCCATTGACAGCCTTAGATAGATCACTGAGGCAAAAAATCAACAAGGAGATCCAGAACCTAAACTTGACACTCGACCAAAAGGACTTAATAGATACCTACAGATTATTCCACCCAACAACCACAGAATATACATTCTACTTATCGCCATATGGAACACACTCCAAGATTGATCACATCCTTCATCATAAATCAAGCATAAGCAAATCCCATGAGGTAGAAATCTTGCCATGCATATTCTCAGACCACAGTGGAATAAAAATAAATATCAACATCAACAGCATTTCCCCAAAGCCCACAAAGATATGAAAACTAAATAACATGATGCTGAACAACTACGGGATCAACACTGAAATCAAAGCAGAAATTGAAAGATTCCTAGAAACAAATGGAAATGAAGAAACATCTTACCAAAACCTCTGGGATGCCCTGAAAGTGGTTCTCAGTGGGGAATTTATATCTCTATGAGCACAAATCAAGAAAACGGAAAGATCAGAAGTTGAGAACCCAACAAATCACCTAAGGGAGCTGGAAAGAAAAGACCACCAAAGCACCAATTTTAGCAGAAGAATGGCAATCATCAAAATAAGAGCCCAAATACGGGACATAGAAGATTAAAATATCACAGAAAACATCAACAAAACAAAAAGCTGGTTCTTTGAAAAAATTAACAAGATTGATGGGCCCGTAGCCAGAATGACCAAGAAAATGAGAGGGAAAAGTCCAAATAAACACAATCAGAAATACAAAAGGTCAAATCACAACTTATCCCAAAGATATACAAAAGATTATCAGAGATTATTATGTAAACTTATATGGAAACAAACTTGATAACCTAAATGAAATGGAGGACTTTCTGAGATCACACAACCTCCCCAGGTTGAAACAAAAAGACATTGAGACACTAAATAGACCAGTAAATTGACTCTATCATACAAAAACTACCTACAATAAAAAGCCCTGGACCTGATGACTTTCCAGTAGAATTCTACAAAATGTAGATGGAGGAGCTGATACCAATCCTACTGAAAGTATTCCAGGCAATTGAGAAAGATGGAATTCTCCCCAAATCATTTTACAAAACTAACATCACTCTGATACCCAAACCGGATAAAGATCCAACAAAGAAAGAGAACTACAGGCCAATATCCCTTATGAACATAGATGCAAAAATCCTCAACAAGATTCTGGCAAATCAGATCCAAAAACACATCTCAAAAATCATCCACCATGACCAAGTAGGCTTCATCCCCAGAATGCAGAACTAGTTCAACATTTGCAAGACCATAAATGTCATTAAATACATCAAACAGATGTAAAAACAAGAGCCACATGATTTTCTTATGCAGGAAAAGCTTTTGATAAAATCCAGCACCCCTTCTTGATAAAAAAACCCTCAATCACCTAGGTATAGAAGGAACATACCTCAAAATAGTAAGTGCCATCTACGATAAACCCACAGCTAGGATATTGCTAAATGGACAGAAGTTGGAAACATTTCCCCTGAAAACTGGAACAAGACAAGTCTGCCCACCCTCACTCCTCTTGTTCAATATTGTGTTGGAAGTCCTATCTCAGAGATTAGATAAGAGAAGAAAATCAGGGATAAACAAATAGGAAACGAGGAAGTCAAGTTATCCCTCTTTGTTGATGATATGATCCTATAACTTGAAAATCCAAGAGAATCTGTCAAAAACCTGCTTGTACTGATAAAGGACTTTGGCAAAGTCTCAGGGTACAAAATAAATGTGCAAAAGACAGTTGCATCCCTGTACACCAGCAACAAGTAGGCAGAGACCCAAATAAAAAGCCCAATCACATTCACAATAACCACCAAAAAAAGAGAAATACCTTAGCATCTTCCTAACCAGAGAAGTGAAAGACCTTTACAATGAGAACTACAAAACGCTGCTCAAAGAAACCCAGGAAGGTACAAATGGAAAAATATTCCATACTCATGGATAGGAAGAATCAACATTGTTAAAATGTCCTTTCTACCAAAGGCAATCTACAGATTTAACGCAATACCTATTAAGTTACCAACATCATTCTTCTCAGACCTGGAAATGACAATACAGAAATTCATCTGGAAACATAAATTACTACGAATAGCCAAAACAATCTTTAGCAGAAGAAACAAAGTAGGCTGTATCACACTTCCAGACTTCAAACTTTAGTATAAGGCTACATAAAAACAGCCTGGTATTGGTACAAGAACAAGCACAGTGACCAATGGAACAGGATAGAGATTCCAGAAGCAAAGCCTCAATTGCTCAACCAACTCATCTTTGACAAAGCCTCCAACAACAACCACTGGAGAGAGGAGAATCTATTCAGTAAATGGTGCTGGGAACACTGGCTGACCACATGCAGAAGACTGAAACAGGACCCCTACCTATCACCATACACAAAAATTAACTCTAAATGGATCAAAGACCTAAATGTAAAACCTCAAACTATAAGAATCTTAGAAAGTGCAGGAGACACCCTCATGAAAATTGGAACTGGCAACCAATTCCTATTCAGAACCCTAAAGGCCAATACCTTAAGAAATAAGATAGACAAGTGGGATCTCATCAAACTAACGGGCTCCTTCAAACAAAAGAAACCATCAAGAGAGCAGGGAGACAGCCAACAGAATGGGAAAAAAATATTTGCCAACTGTATATCTGACAAAGGCCTAACATCTAGGATCTACAAGGAACTCAAATATACTGAAAGAAAAAAAGCAAACAGCCCTTTTTAGAAGTGGGCAAAAGACATGAATAGACATTTCTCAAAAGAAGATATACAGGCAGCCAACAGACAAAAAAAAAGTGCTCAGCCTTACTTGTCATCTGAGAAATGCAAATCAAAACCACATTGAGATACCACCTAACCCCAGTAAGAATGGCCATCATTAACAAAACAAACAACAACAGATGCTGGTGAGGATGCTGAATAAAAGGAAGGCTTCTAAGCTACTGATGGGAATGCAAACTAGTGCAACCTCTTTGCAAGACAGTGTGGCGATTTCTGAAAGAACTAGAAATTGACCTTCCATATGACCCAGCAATTCCCCTATTGGGAATATACCCAGAGAAACTCAAATCATTTTACAAAAAAGATACCTGCACTCATATGTTTGTTGCAACTCTATTCACAATAGCAAAAACATGGAATCAGCCATGTTGCCCATCGAAACTGACCTGGATAAAGAAAATGTGGTACATATGCACAATGGAAAATTATGCAGCCATAAAGAAGGACAAATATATGGACTTCACAGCAACTTGCATTGATTTGGAGTCAATCATACTCAGTGATCTATCACAGAAACAAAGAACAGAGTACCATATGTTTTCACTCATAAGCAGAACTTGAACAACTATAATATTATAAGAAAGCATGTGGCAGTAATGGGAAGCTGTTGGGGGGATGGGATTGGTAGTTGAGGGAAACTGCTAGGTAAGGGAAGGGCATACCTCATCAACAATGGTACCTGCATAATCAATGTTTGTATACCTAACCCTGAATCTTTATAATAAACCCCACATCTTTATCATAAAAAATAATAGAAAAAATAAATACAAAACAACAACAACAAAACACTTGCTGTAATGGTCCCTGTAATGAGATTATGACATGTTGTGTTTTATTATTTCTGTTTTCATTTTGATAAATGTATTTACCTTTTGAATATGTAATTAATGGATACTTGTCAAATGCGAAAGGCCCTTGAAAACACAGGATGTATAGTTAGTTATCCTCTCTTATCTTATCTCACTACCTAGGTCTATCCTAGAATCAACTATGGTTATTAGTTTATTGTATATTTTTCCTGATTTAAATAGCAATATATGTATACATGTTTATCATTTTAAAAAATTAGTGATAACAACTATACACATTTCCTGAATCTTTCCTTTAATTCTCTTATGATAAGTCTTGAAGATGTTCTCATATTAATAAAAATAGAACTTCCCCTTTTATCCTAGTGACTATGGAGTAGGCCTTTTGTAAGTATACCCAAGATTTGCATTACCAATACTCAGTAGAGAGACAATTGCTTCCAAATTTTTGCTATAAAATGATGCTTCAAAATTTACTCTAGTATATCTGTCAGTTGGTACATGGGCAATTAAATCTATATTACTCAGCTACCTCTTTTTCCAGGACATATTTTTTTCAAGTAATATCTTAAGTATCAGGAAGCAAACTAGCTGTAATTAAATAACAGCCACAGAAATAATGGGAAAGAAATAGTTGGTAAGGAAATGTTTAAGTAAAATGATAGCAGTTTAGAGATCAGGAAAGATCAAGAGTAAGACAAAGAACAATAAAAGCACGGTGATAGAATCTTCATTCACTGTTATGTTCAGTCATTGCGGGAGCCCGCCCCGCAAGGGTCATGAGATTTCCTGAAGGAGAGACGGATAGGCGAAAGACAAAGATAGTATACCGGGACACCTGCTTCCTGAACAGATGACAATTTAATGTTAGTTAACACAGAACTTTTATACCATTTGTAAAGGGGCAAGACAAAGAAAATTCCTTCATGTACATATCTTCTAAAAGTTACCATCTAGTGGTCTTAGCAACAAACAAACCAAGATCCCTATAAACATTCAGACAACAAGTCTTATTCATAAAGCCAACAATGATACTTTCAGTCCAATGTCCCGAATTACAGTCCTTGAAATGTCTCAAGAAAGTTTCTAAGTGTTCATTTCTTCACGTGTCAGGAGTTTTCCCATCTTAGACTTTTATGTCCTTCAGAGCGTTGTGATCGCCTCCCTTGTCCAGATGTCCTTGTTACTTTTCTCTTATCCTGCAGTGCTTGTTTCTAAAGAGAACTCAAAAGAAGTTTTTAGTAATGTTTCCCAGGCCCCTCAAGGTTGTTTTCTGTTTTTAGCTGATCTATCATAAAAGTGTGTGATTAGTATATTATGAGTTCAGTGAAAATCCACTCTATAAATGCTAACTTAGAGTTTTAACTATTGAATTAAGTAAAAACCTTAACATTAATCCTTATCCTAAGTCAGTGAAAACAGTGTTATAAGTCACCTACATAACTCCTAGATAAGTGTTAGAACTTATAATGAATTCATAATGAACTTACTATAAACTTGTGCTTCTAAAAAACCTGTCTAAACACTAAACTGCATAATCCTAAATCAAATAAGGAGTGAATATACTTATATCATTTTTTAGTCAAGAAATATCTAGTAACTTATAACCAAGTGAAAGAAAGCATTCTTGATGTGCTTCAGAGTTTAACCCTTGCAAATGTTAGAAAAGGCCAAGCGGCATAGTGGGAAAATGGAAAAATGAACCATGGCATTTCTAGGTTAGCTGTGAGTACTTCACATAAACATGCCATTTTCTTCTTCCACGACTGCACAGAATTCTTCGGCGGTATCAAACAGCAAAGGTGGAAGAGCTTCCCGGGCTCGCCCTGCAGCCTGGGGTCTTCAGCCCACCAGGACCCTGTCAATCAGGTGGGCCTCCAAGACTGGCTCCTGACAAGTCATATTTCACAATAAAGTTTATATACAACCCACAATTTATGTCTCTGTCCAATTATTTATATACAAGGGGAGACCCCCCCAAAACACCAGAATTATCTTTTGGAGGGTAATTTCCCTATAGATAAAAGATATGTGCATTTAATTCTTTGCTACATAATTGTACCAATTTACATTCTCACTCGCAACTATGAGATATTTCCAGTTTCCCCAAACCCTTACCAACCATAAAAAAAATAAAATTGTTCCTTGATGGTCTGTGGTGAACACAGGTGCCTTAAATTTATTATTAAAGTTGACCATCTCTAATTTGTTCTTACATATTTGCCCTGTTTTCGGATGAGATCATTCTAGGTCTCACCTATGTAAATAATTGCTATGGGTTTTTTTAGCATTTTTGTGGCACAAATTATAATATATTGCTCATCTTTCCATTTGTCTTTTTACTTTGTTTATGTTTTTCTATGAAGAATGTCTTGTTTAGTAGATGAATTTAATGAACACTTTTTATGTGCTTCATTTATGTCACAATGATATTACTTCTTTTAAAAAGTTCACATATTATTTAACATCATGGTATAATTTTTCTGTTTATATTTTGATCCATCTGATATTTCTTTAGAATTATGTATAAAGAGGACTCCAAATTTATTTTTTTCACTTTGGTTGTATATTTCACATTCCTTTACGGCTATAAAATGTGAAATTTACCATATACTGAATTTTTGTATGGTTTTGTGCCAGTTTCTAGACTTCCAATTCTATTTTACTGCTGTTTAAATATTCAGGTGCTAGCATCGTAGTGCTATGTGTTGGGAAGTTTTATCATATGATTAGGGCTAGTCTCCTCTCTTATAACATATTTTTTTTCCCGAATAGTCGATGTTTTATTCAGAATATCCAATGCAAAATAGCTATTGCATTAGACATTTTACTTGAAGCTTTGTTATATGGACATTGAAATAAATTTGCTTCCAAATAAAAAGATTTGGCATATGTATTTGAATTACACTAAATATATTACTTGAAGAGTATCAGCATTTTAATTTCTGTTCATTTTAAAAAATGTATTTCAGTAATGTTTTTTAGGTTTTTTATATGAATTTTATATATTTCTTGATAAGTTTTATTCTGCCGTACTTTATTGGCTTTGATACTATTGATAATTTAGTTATTTCTTTCATTATATCTTCAAACTTGTTTCTCATTATTTACATTATTTTGATCAATGTTAAGGCTGTCTTTTGTGTGGCAAGGCCTGATAAATTAGGTAATCACTTTGTATTTTTGAACTTCTCAAAAAAATCAAAATAACATGACCCATATTTCCAAATGAGCCACAGAATGCCACAAGAAGCCTCATTTATAGTTTTGTAACAGGAATTCTGAGCCTATTCCATTTTTAAGCTTATGATCTTCATCCCTTCACCAACCAGCTTACCAAGACGTGGTATTTCTGTAGCTAACATATGGCCAATCTCACTCAAGACCTGTGCACCCGGTGTAAGTTCATCTTTTTTAGTGTTTTCAATCTCCTTTTTTCTCTATGTATCTCTGGGTCCAACTCTTCAGGTTTCCTTTTAAACCTTTCATTAAACTGGTCTTCTCGTACCTATATAAGGAAAAAGTACACTTTGAAAACCATAATCATCACAAGGGAGGTGTTTGCTTTTAACAACTTCAGCAGCTAAACATATGTATCTATTTTCCTACCACCAAAATGCTTTTTGATGAATTTGTCCAATGTTTTCAAATGTTTGGATCTTAGTATTCAGGGTATCATAGCTTCCTGTGATTCCCTCAGCATTATCTAAGTGAGGGTGGGTGGGTTTTGGGGCAAGACCAGGCCTGAAAACTATTCCTGTACTATGTTTCAGGCCCCATCCAGTCTCACTTTTCACTTGTGCTCCAGCATCCTTTTCTGCTTTCTCAAAAGGTTGTCTCTTTCCTTATTTATCTTCTCCTTCAGTTGGGCCATATTTTCCCGGAAGCTTCTCTCTTGAGCCTCCATCTTTTGCTGCTACTCCTTCTATTTCTGCCTCAGCAGCTCCTATTCCTTCTCAGCTGCTTCCTTCTGGGCTCGTTTGCTGGTTCCCCTAAGGTTTTAGAGAAGGAAGAAAATAACAGATGTGAGCTCTATCCCCTGAGCTCAGACATCAAACTAACTTTGAAAAGTGGACAGAAAATTTGAGTTCACCTGCTTGCCATCTAGAGCTTATTTCAGAATGTCATTGGAAAGGCATCTATCAAACAACTGCACACTTCCCCCTAATGTTTTCAGATTCAGTAGGTTGTGTGATCCACAAAAAGAAAGGAAGCTCTCTGTTTCAGGAAGGGCTTCCTGTCAGATCACTCAGAGGACACTGCAGAAGCCTGTCTACTTTGCTGTGAACTGAACCCAGCCCTGTACTTGCCAAGGCCTTCTCTCCAGTGGTTGAGGGCTTCGTCTGACTGCAGGAAGGATATTTCTGTTGCTGTGTGAGACTGCAGGAAGTGCTGGATTCTGTGAAAATAAGAAGTAGAGAAATGTCAGGCCTCAAAAATCTAGTCTTTTGCTGAAGAAACTATTGTTTCTTCAGAAACCACAAATCTGACTCTGTATATTTTGCATCCTCTTTAAGGTCCCCCATCCTTTTTTTCCTTCTATGATCATGATACAAATTCCAACCTCTACCCACTCCAGGATACAGACAATCAGATTTATGTGCATCTACAAAACATAATCACTATTGTTCAGTATATTTTTACAATAGTTTCTTCTGCCAGGATGCTTGTCTACTCTTTCTTAACCCATATAACATCCACTGATAATTTGTTTTGACCCTCTATTTCCTCTTGCAGTAAGCTTTCCTGAGTTTCCTTTTGCGTTTCGAGTGGTTGTCAAATACACTGAGCTACCCTACTAAGGCAGGGAGCACTTCCCCAAGCCTAATAAGATGAAGGCCTTCCCAGGACAGAGTAGAGCCCTCCCACTTAGTACATAATGAAAATAAAAGTCTTTCCAGAATAATGAAAGAGTCCTTCTAGCACCATAAGAGAAGAACTTTCTTGGAAGATCTGTGTTAGAAAGGAATCTAGTCCCCAATCTGTCATGCACATGTGTAACTCTGCTGTGAAGTACTCAGTTAGCCGGTATGATACTAATATGTAAGCCTTATCAGGGGGAGAAAGAAGCTAAAAATGTATAAAAGATATACCTCCTTGTAAATCCGCTGAGCCAGCATCAGCACAAATAAAACCGCTTTCTGGCCTCAGTGTCCCAACACTCTCTGTAAAATCCTGCCACATTTCTGGTGCATTGGCTGGCAATCGGTAGGTGGAGATGGTGTTATAACCTCTCTTGTCACTGAGGTGTGACCCCTGGAACACCGGAAGAGGAGACCTCACCAGGTGCCAGCAGATTGCTTGATCAGTAGTGGACTTAGCCCTCCCAGTATGCTGAGGGGAGGACTGATAGCACAAAGGACCCCAGTGAGGTCCAGGAACCAGTCAAGGGAGCCACGCTTATCAGATTGGTAAGAAACTGAGTACGATTTGGTAGACCTGCCCCTAAGAGGCAGAAGGGGAGCCTGATCACCTCCAGAGTTACCCAAGTAGTCCCACAGGGGGACAAAACCATAATCCTAAGGCACTGGGCAGTTGATTGGAGACATTGTGTGAATGTGAGTGAATGAGATGTCACCTAATGTCAAAGCAAGTACTGTAACCCTGATTTGGTTCTGGTGGTGACTTTCACATGGCTAAATGGCCAGAGTAGATTTGGGAGCCAGTAATACCTTCATATGGATAAATGGCAGGAGTAAGTCCTATAGTGGGACCAAAACCTGGTCGGAGGGTTATACTAACTTGCCTGTTACCAAGAAGGCACTTAAGATATCTCCTGTAATGGTAGTATGGCACCCTGGATAGAAAACCTGGTCAGGGGGTTATACCGACTCACCTATTGTCAGAAGTCACCTGAAATATCCCCATGAGGGGTACGGTTGGAGAAGGTCGAAGTGGCTGTCCCATCCTCTTACCACCCCCTCATTGCTTCCCATCTTGTATATGATTGTCATTTTTAGTGGGAGGAACTGGGTGGCAATCAGAGTAAGTTTTCCCCCCTTAGAGTGCATGGTGAAGAATTTCAAAAAGGGATATTCAAGGAATTTCAGTATTAAGTTAACTTCCAGAAAGCTTCAGACCCTCAGTGAAGTAGATTGGCCTTCACTTGGGGTGGGATGGACCTCTGAGGGGTCACTAGACAAGAGACTAGTTAGTAAGGTGCTTGACATCATTGTGGGGGATCTAGGCCACGCAGACCAGTTGCCCTACATTGACTTTCAGCAAGATGTGGTCCTCTCTCACCCACCTGGGATAAAAGTCCGTCTAGAAAACAACTACAGAATCATGCTGGCCCAAGCAACAGCTCCCTGAAGGTGCCGACCAGGGTTGAAAAAACCTGTTCTGTCTGAAGAACCTGAGTAGATCCCCCTGCCTTATATGCCACAGTACCCCTCATTGCTACCCGCACCCCCTACAATTGTCACATCTGAAGCCATGCCAGAGGCTGTCCTCAGCTCAGAATCTACCCCTTCCCCAAGGTCAGCCGAAACACCCCAGGCAGAGCTACTCCAGAGCCACCATTGTTAACTCCTTACACCCTGGCAGGAAGGCATCTGGGAAACTTTGCTGACAACCTTCCTCCCCATGGATGTCAAAAGACTTTACAACTAGAGGGCCCCTATACTACAATCCAGATAGCCAAATCCAAGGGGGGCGATGTTCTTTCATATATTAGCCTTTTACCACCACTGATCTTCTGAACTGGAAACATCACACCCCCTCATATACTGAGAAGCCTCAGGCCATGATTGATCTAATGCAGTCCATCATTGAGACTCATAAGCCCACTTGGACTGATCACCGCCAGCTCCTCTTAACTTTGTTTAACACTGAAGAATGCCACAGAATTACTCAGGATGCTTTAAAGTGTTTAGAGAAGCACGTGCCCGAAGGGACGCTAAATACACAAACCTATGCCCGAAGTCATTTCCCCTAGGAAAAACCTCAGTGGGACCCTAATGATGGCCATGAATTTCAAATGCTTGAATGTTATCAAGATGCCCTTCTGAGTGGTATGAAGGAAGGAAGGAAAAAGACCATCAATATGAGCAAAGCCTCAGAGGTGCTCCAAGGCCCGGAAGAGAGCCCAGGGCAGTTTTATGAGAGGCTACATGAGATGTTTCATCTTTGCACTCCCTTCAACCCAGAGGCAGCTGAAAATCAGCAGATGATTAATTCAACCCTTGGCGGTCAAGTTCAGGGAGACATCTGGCACAAATTACAAAAATTAGAGGGCTTTGCTGGGATGAATGCTAGTCAGCTGATAGAAGTCATGACAAAGATATTTGTTAACAGAGACCAAGAGGCCCAAAGAGAGGCAGTCTGGAAAATGAAAAAAAAAAAAAAGTAGAACTGCTTGTTGCTGTTCGGGCAGAGCGGTGTACCCAGGGAGCTGCCCCACCAGGCCAAGGCCAAGGCCAAGATCATGGCCGGGGCTGAGGCCGAGGCAAGCAGAGAGGCCAACAAGAAGGGCCACCCCACCCGATGAAGAGATTAGGGTGGAACCAATGTGCTCACTGCTTCTGAGTGGGGCACTGGAAAAATGAATGTCTGGAGCTGGAAAATTTCTGTCCAGCTCCTCAAGGAAGAAGGAGAGGCCAGGTGGTTCAGGGACAATACCAGCCTGCGCCCCAACTATACTTGGCCTATGAGAATCATTTTGTGGCCCTAGCTGCCATGGAAAACTATGGGGAAAACTAATACAGACCGGGCTCCATTTTGCTAGACTCCTGGGAGCCTATGGTTTCAAATGACTGTGGGGGGGCCAACCCCATAGCTTCATGGTAGATACTAGGGCAGAACATTCTATAGTATCCCAGCCTGTTAGCCCTCTTTCACCAAGACAAGCTACCATTGTGGGAGCCACAGGTGGCCAAGTCTGTTGCCCCTTTTTACAGCCCCAGTTATGTAATCCAGGAAACCATGAAGTTGTCTGTGAATTCCTGTACTTCCTGGATTGTCTGGTGGTTTTAACAGGTTGGGACTTCTTGGGAAAGCTGCAAGCCCAGATAACTTTCTACTCCAATGGGTAGGCAGCCTTGTCCCTGGGGAATCCTGAAGAAAAGTTCCTAACTCTTACATTCCCCTGAGGGAAAGAGTGGTACCTCTATAGTCTCCTGGAAGAACCACAACAAGCACCTGAGCTTCCCTTTACGGTGCCTGGATATGGGCTGAGGATAATCCTCCTGGACTAGCCTGGAACATATCCCCAGTAGTAATAGAACTAAAGGCAGGATTCATGCCCATCTGCCAGAAGCAGTATTTCAAACCTCACAAGGCATAGGTTGGGATTCAAAAGCACTTGGAGAGACTTTTAAAATACGGCATCCTCTGACCCAGTCCATTGTTCTGGAATACATCACTACTGCCAGTTCAGAAACAGGGGACAGATGATTACAGGCCAGTTCATGCCTTATGGGTAGTAAATCAAGCCACTGTTACTTTACACCTGGTGGTCCCCAACCCCTATACTCTCCTAAGTCTTATTCCCACTGAAGTGCCTTCTTTACCTTTTTAGACTTCAAAGGTGCTTTTTTTTTTGTATCCACCTGGCTCCTCAAAGTCAGCTGATTTTTGCTTTTCAATGGGAAAATCCTATAATGGTGATAAAGGCCAATTAACTTGGTCTAGACTGACATAGGGGTTCAAAAATTCCCCAACCATTTTTGGTGCAGTGCTAGTCTCTGAGTTAAAGACCTTCCCAGCAGACCAGTATGACTGTATGCTGCTCCAATATGTGGACAATCTGCTGCTGGCTGGGCAAACACAGGGATACTGGATAAAAGGAAAGCAGCAGCTCCTTACTTCCCTATGGAAGGCCAACTAGAAAGTTTCAAAGTAAAGGCCCAAATCTGCCAAGAAAAGATAAAATACCTCGGCTTCTGTTTATACCAGAGGCAATAATCAGCTTGTCCCAGAAATAAAGCAAGCTATTTTCTCCATTCCAGTTTCAACTTTCATAAGTCAAGTTTGGGAATTTCTTGGGGCTGTAGGGTTTTGTAGTATTTGGATACCTAACTTTTCACTGCTGGTAAAACTCCTCTATGAGGCAATGAAGGGGGGAGAATGAGAGTCTATGTTATGGAAACAACCACAACAAAAGGCCTTTGAGGAAATTAAGCAAGCCCTTGTTAGTGCACCTAGCCTGGGGCTCCCTGACATAGCTAAGCCTTTTTTTCCTGTAAGTTCATGAGCCTACTGGAGTGGGAGTAGGAGTCTTAACTCAAATCCTAGGGTCATGGCATCACCCAGTAGCATACCTCTCCAAGCAGCTTGACTATGTTGCTTAAGGCTGGCTGCCTTGCCTATGAGTACTCACTGTTGTGGCCCTTCTAGTGGCAGAGACTGACAAATTAATTATGGGACAAAAACTAACAGTCTGGGTGCCACACTTGGTGTTAACATTAATAGAATATAAAGGGCAATACTGGTTGACTAACGCTTGAATGGTCAAATACCAGGAAATATGTGAGAATCCATGCATTCACTTGGAAATGGGTGTGGACTCTCAACCCTGCAACATCACTGCCTACCAAGCCAGGTCAGCCTTGTCATAACGGCATTGAGGTCATGGATGAGGTATTTTCCAGCTGACCTGACCTGACAGACCAGCCTTTCAGAGACCCCGATGTGGAATATTTCACTGATGGCAGCAGCTTCATACGGGAGGGAGTACAGTTTACAGGGTACCGGTAGTAACCCTGCAGTCCACCATTGAGGCAAAGCCTCTGCCAAAAGAGATTTCAGCACAAAAGGCAGATTTAATTGCACTAACCCGAGCCCTCCAGCTAGTGGCAGGAATAAATGTCAATATGTACACTGACTAAATATGGCTTCACCATGCTCCATGCACATGGAGCTTTATACAAGGAGACAGGTTTAATCAATTCAGGAGGCAAGGATATAAAACATAATAAAGAAATTCTTGAACTCTTAGATGTTATATGGGCTCCTAAAAAAGGTAGCAGTCATGGGGACACCAGAGGGGAGACACACTGGTAGCTCAAGGAAACACAAAGGCAGACCAGGAGGCAAAGCTTGCAGCCTCCCAGGAAACAATTGAGTCAGCAACATTGGCCACTGCATTGTTCCCAAGTCCATTGGCAGAATGGGACCTTAATTATTCACAGCATGAGCAAACTTGGTTCAAAACTGAAGATGGGAACTATCTCCTGGGTGGATGGTGGAGATTTAAGAATGGGAAAGTCACCACCCCTGAGGTTTTGGTCCCAAACTTTGCTAAGCTTTTTCATCAAGAAACCCATACTGGCTGAACAGCTCTCAAGACTACATTAGGCCGGCATTTTTACATTCCCCAACTCTCCAGCATAGCCCATGCAGTATGTGAGCAATATGAAGTATGTGCCTGAAATAACCTGCAGCAGGGGCCTAAGATCTCTTTGAGAGTGCAGAGTGTTGGAGGGGCATCATTTGAAAACATTGTTGTGGACTTCACTGAGCTTCCCCGGGTCTGAGACTGCAAACATCTGTTAGTTTTTGTGTGTACTTTCTCAGTTTGTGTAGAAGTCTTCCCTACCTGTATCGAAAAGGTACATGAAGCAGCATGGCTGCTTCTAAAAGAAATAATTCCCTGATTCGGAATAATCCCAATCACTACAGGATCAGACAATGGACTGGTATTTGTGCTGAGGTAATACAATCAGTGGCAAGGGGCTTAGGAATCACATGGAAAAAACACACTGCCAGAGCTCTAGAAAAGTGGAATGGATGAACCGAACTCTAAGACTGCAGCTAAGTAAACCATGTCAGGAAACTCACCTGCGGTGGAACCAGCTGTTGCTAATTGCTTTGCTAAGAATCAGGTCTAGCCCCTCTAAGCATACAGGGTTTTCTCCTTTTGAAATTCTTTATGGGCACCGTCCCCCCATTGTTAAAGGTATAAAAGGAGATTTAAAGGAGGTGGATGATCTTACACTAAGGTGGCAGATGCAGGCTATAGGCTTAGCTCTCACCGCTATACATCATTGGGTTAGAGAGCTGTTACCTGTGAGCTTAACCACAAATTTAGAGCATCTCTAAATTTACCAAGGGATGATGTGTAGGTAAAGGAATAGAACATCCAGTCCCTAACATCCCTCTGGAGCGGTCTGTTTACTGATATTTTGCCCACCCTCACTGCAATAAACATAGCTGAAGTGGGTCCCTGGAGTCATCACAGCAGAGTGAAACTGGCCTTCTGAAACTGAGAGTGCACTGATAATCCATTAACGCCCAGGGAGTTGACTATCTGAAGAAAACAAGTCATGACCTCAGGACCTTAGAGGACTGCAGCCCTGCTTTAGTCACTCTGAAAACTGACTAATCTATGCATGGCAGAAGCTTGAGGAATAGACCATCAAACAAGCAAATGGGCTGTGTTTTTATTGTGATGCAGTGTCATCCTTTGCTATCGTCTGTTGCTGTAATTCTTGCCTTCGTTTTTGCTGTATGTTTGGCATCAGTTGCTCCAGAAAGCTGGACCCATGGTGAAAGGTTACTGCTAGCTCTCTTTTATCTCTTTTAGACAGGATGTATAACCATTATCTATTGTTACTAATCTGGCTCCCCTTTGTAATTTCAAAACCCTCTGCTTCATGTGACCCATGTATTTGCACAACCAGGTTGGATCAAGGAGTTACCTGAACCATCCTTTACCAGACTCATTTCTTTTGCCAGACAACTATTTCAGGGACCTGCAGGCATAAAAAGACTATCTATTCTGTTTGTCAGCAAGGAAATCAGTACACCTGTATCAACCCACAATACCCCCTGAGTGAAGGGTGGCTAGAGCTCTGTCACACCAGGGAGGAAGGGTGTTTAATTAACCGAACCCTGATCACTGATCTCCGTCAACTGGTGTCTGTATGCTTTGATGTCTGCTTGGCCATGAATGAAACCTGGTGGTATGCTATAACCCACAGTACTGGTACTAAATCATGTGGGAACTTAGCCTGGAAAAGGGAATATAGGTTCAATGATAAATATGTATATGTGAACAGCCTGCAAATGGAATGTGGCCCCCATGTTACACTATGTCTGAATTCTTTTGTCCTCATTGGGGCTGTGTTTCATGGGCCACTTGGAGAGGCCAAGGTAAAGTTGCTTTACTTCAGAAGCCTGTTGCCACCTCTAACTGTAAACCAGGAGCCTGCAACCCCATTAATTTTTATCATTTTTAACCCAGAAAATCCAGGATGGAAAACGGGCCGTTGGCTTGGTATATGTATTCATGGGTGAGGTCTTGACTCTGGAGCCCTACTACATGTCAAAAGAGTCACAATCCCACTCCAAGCCTCCTTCCATAAAGTCTTTTACTCCTTTTTGAAGAAATAGAAAGTAGTCCCCCTCCCCTCACTGTCATGACTAGAAATCTGTTCCTAACCTTGGCAAAAAAGATCACCGAGTCACTAAAGAGAAGACTCTTGTTATGTATGTGGGTGAACTAATATGGGAGATCAATGGCCATGGGAAGTTAGAGAACTGGAATCCCATAAACCCCACAATAAAACAGGGTATCTTAGCCCTGCCAATGGAATTTGGCTACTTTAAATCTCAATTATAGGAAAAAGTTGCCTTGCGTGATGAGGAATGAAGCTTAACACTCCAGTTGGAAGTCTGCCATGCTTAGGCCAAAGGTATTATAATGCCATGACTAACAGAATTAAGTTATGGGATTTCCCAGATCACCCTGAACCAAACCCTTGCCCTTTGTCTAACTTCCCCACCTCTAACAGGCATGGAATGCTGTCAACACAAACATCAAATGGCGAGCCCCAAGCCGGGCTCGGTGGCTCAGCCTGTAATCCCGCACCTTTGGGAGGCTGAGGTGAGTGAATTGCCTGAGTCCGCGGGTTCGAGACCCGCCTGGGCAGCGAGACCTCATCTCTACAATAAATCAAAAAATCAGCCAGGCATGGTAGCGCGTGCCTGTAATTCTGGCTACTTGGAAGGCTGAGGCGGAAGGATCGCCAGATCCCAGCGGGTTGAGGCTGCGGTGGCCGGGAGCGGCCACTGCACTTCAGTCTGGGTGACAGAGTGAGACTCCAACTCAAAAAAAAAAAAAAAAATTAAATTAAAAAAAAAAAAAAAATGGCGAGCCCCAAACGGACTATAATGGGTCTGTGGGAAAATAGTCTTCACTATACTTCCGTCAGACTCGACAGGAGCTTGTGTGTTAGGCACTACTCGGCCCTCCTTTTCCTACTCCCACTTGCAAAGGGAGAACAGTTGGGAGCCCAATTATATAAAACCTGGAACTTCCAAAGAAAGTGGTGTGCTCTACAAATTTGGGACCGGAAAGATAATAAATGGCCCCTATAGTGTGTTATCCAATACTATGACCCAGCTACCTGGGCACAGGATGGATCTTGGGGTTATCGAATTCCCATTTACATGCTAAACCACATAATTCGATTACAGGCGGTTGTTGGAATTATAACTAATGAAACCGCAAAGGCCCTTAACATATTAACCAAACCGCAAACTAAGAAGTGCAATGCCATTTACTGAAGCTGCTTAGTTTTATATTTCTTGCTTGCTTCTGAAGGAGGGGTTTGTGGAAAGTTTAACTGAAGCAACTGCTGCTTACAAATAGATGATGAGGGGAAAGGTCATAGAGGAAATCACTGACCGGATGAAAAAGCTTGCTCAGGTCTCAGTCCAAACCTGGAAAGGCTGGAACCCGGAAGAACTGTTTGGAGGTTGGCTCTCAACTTTTAGAGGATTTAAAAGCCTCATAGGCATTATGCTCATGATGTTGAGAATTTGTCTAATCCTTCCCTGTCTAGCTCCTTTGGTTATAAGGTCTCTAACCTCACTGAGGCCGTGGTTGAAAGAAAAACAGCAATGCACGGAATGCTGTTATGGAAGTATAAACCCTTAAACCAAAGTGATGCTCTATAACCCTAAAAAGGGTTTCAAGCATCAAAGAGGGGAATGAGGTAGGGAGCATTCACTCAAGTCTAATAAGATGAAGGCCTTCCCAGGACAGAGTAGGGCCCACCCCCTTAGTATAGTAAGATAAAAGCCTTCCCAGAATAATGGAAGAGTCCTTCTAGTACCATAAGATAAGAACTTTCTTAGAAGATCTGTGTTAGAAAGGAATGTAGCCCTCAACCTGTAATGTGCATGTGTAACTTTGCTGTAACCTTGAGCTGTGAAATACCTAATAGGCCTGTTTGATACTAATATGTAAGTCTTATTGGGGGGACAAAGAAGCTAAAAATGTAAAAAAAGCAATGCCCCCCTGCACTTGGGGCTTAGCCTTTGGATGTGAATCCTCTAAGCCGGTGCCAGCACAAATAAAACTGCTTTCTGGTTTCAGTGTCCTGACGCTCTGTAAAATCCTGCCGCACTACCAGTTCTCAAAGTTATAGGGTCTGTGACCTTGGCAACTCATTAACTTCTCAGGGTATCACATTTCTCAAAGGTAAAATATGGATAATAGTAATGACTATTTTCTATATTATTTTGAGGGTCAAATTGTAACCTTAAAAGAATCACCTAACTACAGGTTATTTACTATATATGCAGTCTGACAATTAAGTTAACAAACTCATCCTAGAAAAAGTGTTTACATATCTCATTGCTGAATATCACTATGGTCACATTCTAAGTACTCCCCTTGGGAAGCTATGGACCAAAGCCAGTGCCTAGTCCACCTATCAAATCAATTTTGGAGCTCTTTTTCTGGAATGGTCATTAGAGCTGTCATCATATTGCCGTTGATGTCCTGAGTGCTATCAGATGTCTTGCTTTCAATAGTTCCTTTATCTTCAGGTAAAGAAAAAAGGTCATCAGGAGTCAGTTCAGGTGAGTAGGGAGGGTGCACCAATACAGTTATTTGTACAGAGTTGCCAATGTAAGCACACAGTGGCAAGTTTGCAAACTTAATGGTCAGACCTCAACGAATAATGACAACAGCTCTGATGACCATTCCAGAAAAACAGTTCCAAAATTGCTTTGATGGGTGAACTGGCACTGGTGTCAAGTGCCTAGCTTCCCAAGGGGAGTACTTTGAAGGTGACTGTAGTGATATTCATCGATGAGGTATGGAATACTTTTTCTAGGATGGTTTGTAAGCCTAATTGTCAGACCTCATAAATGGTATAGAAGGAGAGTGCTGAATATGTGGCAGCATTATTTTCCTTATTATTATTATCATTATCATTACAACTGTCATCATTACTTTTACTATCTGCTCATTTCAGAATGATAATCCTTATCACAGTGTATCCAAATAGCTAATTATTTGCACCTCAGAAAAGATCATTAGAATTTTGAGAATAAAAGAGAATCCTTAATCTTTGAATCTCCTATACTTAGCTCAAAAGTAATCACACTGTTTGATCAATGAAATGAATGTTCTGTTTCAACTGGAATTTCTGTTTCTATGCCCTTTTATGGGGGAAAAGATATTTCTGAGTTGTTTTTTCAAGAGTAATTAATTATGGATATAAAAGCAAAAGCTATTGAGACATCTCATACTCTTCTCTCTCCTCACAGTTGATTTGGTGGTCTTAAATTTGAAGAAAGATCAACAAAGTCTCTCTATTCTCTGCTGTCCATCGTTCTTATTCCTTCTTTCTTTATTTTTCACCTTAACTCCTTTCCTGGGTACTAGTGTATAGTCCTATTCAACTTTTTTCCTTGTTTCCAAGTAGAGACTGTGCCCTTCAGGAATAAAGTTCCGCTTGAAATGCTTTCCCGCAGGGGCTCTGAAATACATTCTTAAGCTCAGTCTGGCAGTATTTGACAGATGTCTCTTCATTCTGCAGCAAGAAGTGTTCCTTCTTTTTTTCTCTATGGTGTCCTATTAGAGAAATAGAATATAGAGAAGCTGTTAGACAGGAAGACCCAACTGTGATCCTCTTGGAAAAAGTAGTCTAATGGTCTCAGAGTGGACTGGGATGTGATGTAGAACAGGAATTAGAAGACTTATCTTAGTCTCACTTCTGACCAATTTTCTGTATAGCCTTGAAAATCCCTTAGTATCTTTGAGACGAGACTTATTGTTTGTAAAATTAGGGAGTTGAGCAACACAAACTGCATTGTTCTTTCAGCTGTTCTGTGATTGTCATCTAACCATTAACAATGGAAAAACAGAAAGCTGAATGTGGCTGGGAGTCTCCTCAGCAGATCTGAGTTGCCATGGATGAAAATGTATACATGAAAAAGCAACCCACCTAATGATGACTTCAGATTTCTCTGTCTAGAAGGGCAGAAATCAGAATGATAAATGCTAAAAGTACCATGAGCTAGCTGTTTGTGGAACTCCTGCTTGTCATCCTTGAAGGAACGCTCCGTAAAGACTGCAATGGCTTCCCTCTCACACATCCAGCAGCTCCTGGAGCATGTCTGTGGGAAGCCTCACTTACTGGATCATCTGCTGGATGTAGTGGTCAACTGCCTTCAGCACAACCACTGACTTCTCTTGCTGGGCCAGAGTTACCACCACGTTCTCCAGACAAGGTACTCCTCCACCATTGTTGGGGCCCTCAGAGGTCATTATCAGAGTCCCCAGACCTGAATAAACCAAGTAATTTATGGCTAAAAATAAAATTACACAGGTGTTTTATTTAATCTGTACTTATATGATTAGTGGAGTAGTTCCTTAACACATGTTAGTTCTTAATAAGCCTTGATATACACAGAAAATAATGGGGAAAAATAAATTTCAATGTGTGGCATAAAAAAACTATTTCTCTGTTTTTATTTCAGACACAAAAAGAATTATTGACCAACCCAGAGTATATTAAAAATCTTCCCCACACACCATAAAAAGAAATATGCTTTGGGAATGTGCTTTTCTTGTCTGCTTTTGTTTGTCCAGGACTTGGGAATCAGCATTCTGAAAATCACCAAAACTCTATTTAGCATAAAATTTTCTTTTTAAAAAAATAATTTCACCTTCTAGTCACATTGTTTTTTTCCATTTATTGTTTCTTTAATGCTTTTAATTTATATATTACTATTGAAATGACTGGCAACCAACCATATTACCAGTAAACCGTTTTCCCTATAAGCTAAAACAGGAGTAGAGTAGGCAGGCAAAATAAATTATATATGAGACCAGCTACACAATTTGTGAGGCCCAGTCACAAATAAAAATTTAAATCTCCACTCTAGCAATTATCAAGAAGTCCAGGACAATGACACAGAGCATTAAACCAAGTAACTAGCTCCTCTCTGTATGGGGCAGTGCACAACTGCTCAGCTCATATATCATGAAGTCACCTTTGTGAATAAGACTATGTTGACGTGTGTTCTTACATTCTCAATGAACTTTCAGGACTCTCGGCCTGCTATTTATGTTATAGTATAAATTTGCAAAATAACTCTTCCACCCACACGGAGAAGCACATGTCTCACTTCAAACACAGGAATTTTCCTTAACCATTGTTTGCTCTGATATGATCAGTGGAGTCATTTCTGAACACATATTAGGTTTTGATATACCTTGATATAGATAGAAAATAATTGGGAAAAATAAATTTCAATGTGTGGCATAAACAATTATTTCCCCGTATTTATTTCAGATACAAAAAGAATTACTAAGCAAAAGTATATTAAAAAAACTTCACCACACACCATAAAAAAACAGAAATATACTTTGAGACAAAGATAACTCATTGTTCCCAGTGACAATCATATCTTCTCTCAGGGTCTTGGGATTTGCATGGGTGAAGATATATGAACAGAAATTTTCTGATTGCAATTGGAAATTATAATCCAACTCGTCTTCTGACACTTCCTCAATGTGGACTAAGAGATTTTTCTCTTTTGTAGATCAAAGACAAAGCACTTCTGTTTTGGAAAAAAGAAAAAACCTGATACACTCCCGAGGCATGTTGGAATTTTGAATTATGTGATTTCCACCTGCAAAAGTGAAAAAAGGAATTGATCATTGAAAGTGCAGAGTTTAACCAAGGGGATAGGGGTTTTTATTTTCACAGATCTTTTCATCATTTCAGTTCTTTTGCCTATAAATCTCCTTTCATCTAATCATGTGATACCTCAATGAAAATTAACCTTGTGCCAATAATCTAAGGTGAAGAGGCAAGGAAATAATTCTGGAGAGCAAAGGGGAGCATTCATTCAATGGAGACTGGAGAAGCAATTTACATGTGTTTTCCTTTATAACTGTATGGACTTTTGTGGATTCAACAAATGTTTAATGAATCATCCACTAATGAGTGACAACTCAAAGTCCGGAAAGAATCTCACAAACTTGTCAGTCATCTATTTCATTAGATCTACAAGTGGATTTTGCCCTGATTGACTCTGTTAGTTCAGTCACATAGCTGAGATCGTAGCTAAGGAATGAGAAGTGCTCTATACCACAATTTCCAGATCTTACTTAGAAACCAATTTTATAAGCATCTCCTTTTGTCTTGTATCCCAACCTTCTTAATTGTGACAACTGAGTCACTGGAAAGGAGAAACAATCTCAGTTGCCTTCCTATAAACTCAATGAAACCTGGTGGTTTGGTCCTTGGAAGGACATTGCACCTGCTCCAGGGCCTTGGTGATGCCCATGCTGTTGTAGACAAAGGTGCTGCTCAGCAAAGCCAGGGCAAAAATCCAGGAGTCATTCTTAGGGTCATCCTAAAAAACATATTAAAACAGAGGACTTAGGAGTCTACTCTCCATTCATTCATTCATTCAATTATTCATTCACTACTTCATCTGTAATATAGCTGAATAGTTGGGTAAAGAACAAAAGTTTTGAAAAAATATCCTAAATTCAAACTTCATTTTTATTAACATTGATCTCTCTCAGGAACTCCATTTCCTTAAGCATTAATGGAGATAAAAAGACATTGTCAAAATGTATAAAATATTTAACACAGTACCTAAATATAGTGTGCACACAAGAATATTTAGAAATTATTTCACTGACAAAATTTTATTGATGGTGGCTGTACTGGGGACAAGAATTATTCTATTATATTCAAAAATTATTCACCGAGCATCTACAAAACACCAAACACTGCATTTAGCTATGGGGATGCAAAGTTATATATGGCAGTCTGGAGAGGTAGATACAACCAGGATGATAGTCTCTGTCAGGAGTAGAACAAAATGTCATTATATTTTTTTTAAATGGGTAATTTTAATAAACGGGAGCAAGCACCATTTAACTTCAGAGCAGTAAGCGACTATGTGTGACTGGGGTACAATGGCTATAGGTTCAAAATAGTCCCATTTTTAATAATTGATAGACTGCATAATTGTAGATTTGAAGAGACCATACTTTAGAAAATCAAACATTCGTCTAACTTAGAAAAATTATAGAGTATGAGTCATATAAATGTATTGCATAGTTATTCCATTTTATTGAAGGAATGAGTAGGTGTGTGGCAGTGAAAGACAAGGATAAGAATCAGGGAAAGACTGATAGCCATGAATGCCAGGCAGATAGAATCAGATACTACCCAAACCACACCACAGGCTCCATAGTGAGTAGCTTTACAGACAACAGTAGTTTAAAATATGTTATGTTTCTGTCCCTTGTACATATGTAGTGTCTAGATTCTCTGATCACAAAACTTGATCTGAAAGATAAAAAGACTTTTTTATATTTGGGGAAAAATTTTTTTATCAATCCCTTATTTTATTATCCCTAAAAATACCCAATTCAGATGAATAGAGCAGACTTGGGCCAAACAGCAATCTATTTCTACAAAAGTCCATCTTCGTTTAATACTGACGTTATTACTCACTACCTTATACCTGGGTAAAGCATTTTTTTTTTAATCTAAAGAAGTAGGGTACAATTCAGGATTGGGTGCATGAGTACAACCTCTGTGAAAAACAGCGTGGCAATTTCTAAAAGATCTAAAAACTGACCTTTCATATGACTCAGCAATCCTCCTTCTGGAAATATACCCAGAGGAGCTCAAATCATTCTACAAAAAAGATACCTGCAGCACTATTCACAACAGCAAAAATACGGAATCATCTGTGCTGCCTATCAATCATCTGTGCTGGATAAAAAAAAAAAAAATGGTACATATACATGATGGAATATTACACAGCTCTAAAGAAGGACAAAATTTTGGAGTTTGCAGCAACTTGAAAGGATTTAGAATCTACCATACTCAGTGATCTATCACAGAAAGAAATAACTGAGTATCACTTGTTCTCACTCATAAGCAGGCCCTGAACATTTATCATAATGCAATAAGAAACGGATTGGCAGTAGTGGGACACTGCCAGGGAAGGGGGAGGACACACAGCATTTTTAAATTCTTTTTTTTTTATAGAAATGGAAGCCAAAGTCTACTGTTGCTACTTTCAATTTAGACTCTAAGTAATGCAAAATAAAAAGAAATGATTCATCACACTCAGCAACTATAAAGACAGAAATACCTAAAAGTATCCTATTTGGCAGGACAAGGTTATGCTTTTGTAAACGTTGGAGAAAAGGTAACTCCATAATCCAAAGACTTGGAGCCAAACCCTTGGGAAAAATCCTGAGTTCTCTGCATTTCTTTATGAAGATTATTTAAACAGATTATCTGACTAAACCTTATCTTCATGGCTTCTACTTCCAACTTTGAGCTTGTAGTTCTGTTATAGGTTTAATTGTATACTCTCTTCTACCCTCCTCCACAAAAATATATGTACCAGTACCTCAGAAAATGATCTTATTTGGAGATAAAGTCTCTACAGAGGTAGTCAAGCTAAAATAAAGATATTAAGGTGGGCCTACTCCAATATGACTGGTGTCCTTATAAAAAGGGGACATTTAGACCCAGAGTCAGACAAATACCCAGAGAGGACAGCAACTGTAGATGAGGGTAATGCAACTACAAACCAAGGAATGACAAAGATTGCCCCAAAACCATCACAAGCTAGGAAAAGGCATGAAAAAACACTGTTTCTCACAATCTTCTGAAAGAACCAATCCTGCCTGCATGTTGATACCATACTTCTAGCTTTCAGAAGTGTGAGACAATAAATTTCTGTTGTTTTAAGTCACCCAGATTGTAATGCTTTGTTATGGCAGTCTCAGAGGACTAATATAGTGACCTCACAGGTTAAAGATTAGTTGTCATTTCCTTCAGGAAGTTTTCCTTAATCCATATAATTAGATGCCTTCTTCTGTGCATCCATGGTACCTGGCACCACATAATGATCACACTGTTTATGTGTTAGTTCCTGACTTGGGCTCTAGAACTTTATTTTTTACAGCAGTATCTGTAGTATATTGTACAGAGCCTTGGAACTCAGCAACTTGATAAATATTTTATGTGTGTCATTCACCCAGTGTTAAAAAAAAATCCCTAAATATATCACAGTATTTGAGCTTATTAAGGAAATTTCAAGAAACAGAATTTAGTCTTATTATCCATCATTGGACTTTCAGTTTGTAAGAGTAAGTCACAGAAGCTGAATTGAGGTGGCAAATTAAATAGTAGATGGAGAATCAAGACCAGAGAAGATTCCTCCATAACTCTCTGGCTCATCTTTTCCATATCACCTAGGCGTTTATTATCCAGAAGGACCAGGGTGTGGTTTGGCTTAGAGGGTTGGGGCACACACAATATTCAGATGCCTCTGGTTGCAGACATCACTGTGGTGCCCAGAGAGAAGCCTGCAAGAACAGGGAAGAAAGCAACATGGGTGTGTGTGGATTCTGAGACTATAGTAGACTGAGGTTTCAACCTGTAGTAGTGTTGAGCTAGGGAAGATGCAGAATATTGGGGGGGGAAGTAACTGCATGGTCTTCACAGGCAAAAAGAATTAACAGGACTATGAGCAGATTCTCTAAAGATTAATTAGAACCAAATGAGATGACCTAATGTCAAGCATTTTACCAAGTAGAAAATACAAATGGCTATATGTGAAAAGATGTTTAATCTTATTCATAATGAGACATGGCATTCAACTAAACAGCACATCAGCAAAAATTAAAAATCTACATTACTAAATTTTTGTAAGGAAGCAGAAAATTCTACTTTGCTGCTAATAAGCATGCAAATTGCATATAAAGTTCAAAAAACATTTGATATTATCCAAAATACTGAACATACAAATGTCTTGTGACTTAGCTATTTCACTTCTGGTTATATTATACAAGAGAAGTTTGTGTAAATACATACCAGGATAAAAAGAAAAGAGTATGTATTACAGCTTTGTTTATAAAAAATGAAACGTGGAATAAAACAATGTTTAACACAGTAATTAATAGAATATTGGAAATGTTAATGATACATGTGACAACCTAGATGAATATTATAAACTTCTTATTGAACAAAATAAGCAAGAGACTGAAGAATACATATAATAATATATTTATGTACATTAAAAATACACAAAATGGATGTGTTATATAAGTACATATACATTATACATGCATTTTTAGTATACAGTTTAAGATTACATCAAACTAAACTTCTTTTTGCAGACTCATACATAGATAGTAATACTATTTTAAAAATCAATGGTGGAAGTATAGTAAAAATCAAAATATTAAGTATTAGGAGAGTGCAGGGTGATGTATTCACAAAACTGTATTTCTTGACCCGGTCAGTGATTAAATAAGGATTTCCTTTATATTTATTTACTTTATTGTAAATCTCAATTTATGAAGTCTCCTGTATGTTATATTTTACATATTTGAAAGGTGTGTAAAAAGAGAGAAATGAATATAACTTATTAAAATTTTACTATGAAAAGGAGCAGAAAATCAGAAGGTAACTGCATTGAGATATGGGATAGTCACAGATTATCACTTATTTTCCTTCCTTCCTTCTTTTTTCCTTCTTTCCTTCCTTCCCCTGCTTTTATCTAAGGCAAGACATATTAAACTGTATTTGTATCTTTCTTAGAGTGACTCTAGTTTTGGCAAAAATGTTACAGAAGAATGAAGGGAAATAATTACAAAAGTTGAACTCCTGAGCAGCAGAGAATGAATTATATCTAGAAGACTTCTGAAGTGGATCATTAGATAGGGTTGGGATAACTCAGGGAATAACTCAGGAAACGTCTGAGAAAAAGAGCATAGTGGAGGGAAGTGATACTCATGTCTTGTTGCATTAACTGTTGAGGTTTTTGCAGTTTCTAAGTAAGTAAGGAAGCGGGGTTTGTGGAATGAGGCAGAAAAAAGTCTGCAGTCCTCCATACCCAGTTTCTGAAATGCTGTGCCCCTTCTCCTCACAGATTGAGCTCACTGTTCCTCTGCTCATTTGTCCACCCTTAAATCAGGTAAGATTAGCCTTGTGCCACATCACTGATGGCGACCACAGGCGCTCCTGGGATTATACCCTGTACTCCTGGACATTCTGACTCCCCCAGGAGAGCACAGTGACTTGCAAATGAGCCTGATGAAGAGAAATATCTCATTCTTCTGGAGGTCCAGTTGGGAAACAGTTTATCAATAATTAGCTGGTGTGGCCCCCTCTGTGGCCTGTGGTATGTGACTTGGTGTGGTGAAGATATATACAAGGACACCATTTTCATGCTACGCCTCAGAAAGTACCCCCTGTACACATTTGTGGTAGTTGTCAGTGATGGTTCATTTTAAGTTGAAGGATTTGTAATTTGTGACTTGTTATCAGCTCACTCCATTCCTCAGTTCTGTTTAAAAAATAAATAAGTTATTTTGAAATGATTATTTCTTTTCCCTCCTTGGGTGCCAAAGATTTCACAAAACCAAAGTTGATGGATTTCAGTATTTGAGGTGGGTGGAGGGGGTTTGTTCACAAATGCTACATCAGCGGAGAAAGCAGGATCTAACACAAAATGTAAACACCCAACTATCTGTGCACTGGTCCTTTTGCTGCAGGAATATTTAACTACGCTGCCAGCTTAGATTCTCGACTTCTTGTCTCACTACCAAGAAAATTAAGGAATGCAGACACCGATGGGTGAGTGAATAAGGAGTTTATTAAGCAGCAGAAAGCTCTCAAGAAAAGACAGGGGCTTGAAAGTGTGTTACCAGCAGTGGAGGGGGGGTGCTCTGTGTTTTTCTTTCTCCCTTCTAGGGGCATTCGTCTAATTTACATCTTACTTGCTGTTCAAATTCCTAACTGTTTCCTGCGCCCAGACTTTTGTGTGTGTGTGTGTGTGTGTGTGTGTGTGTGTGTGTGTGTGACTTTAGTGTGTGTGTGTGTGTGTGTGTGTGTGTGTGTGTGCGCACGCACGCACCTTTGTCCAGAGTTACTCCATCTTGATTATTACCCACAAGTCCTGAGACAGGAGATAACTGGAAAAAGGCCAGGCAGACAGACAGGGTGGGTCCTCTGGTAACAATGTGGCAAACTTCTTGCAGGCCTCTCAGGTTGATATACTCCCATTGGTAAACAAGCTGATAGGAACCTCTTATTCACTGTTGGGATAGAAAAACCACCAATCAGCTCGTAGCTAGTGCTAGCCAGTCTGCTCAGTCTTAGGGCTATGTAAGCACCAGGTTTCAGATCCAAATCGGCAGCCCCTCGGGTCCCCTCCCTCCCACTGTGGGAGTTTTACTGTCCTCTCAGTAAATCCTGCTTTCTCGCTTTCTGGTTGTCTGTGTCCTTCATTTTTCCTGGGCACGAGACAAGAACCCTGACCTGAAGAGCTGCAGAAGATCATCGGAACTGGAGCCGTGCACCCCAGAGGCTGGCTTGCCAGTCGACAGAGTCAGCTGGGAGAGTTGCTGGAAGAAGGCAAGACTCTGATGCTGATTCACTCTGGGGGCTAGGCTTGCCAGGCCACTGAACCAGCAACACTCTCAGGACTTGGCTTGCCAGCCCATTAGAGCTGACACTTCCAGAGCTAGGCTTACCAGTTCCTTGAGCCCACCCTTTCTGGGACTCGGCTGACTGACCCATTGGGCTGACAACTCTTGCAGCCCAGGCTGACCTGAAAAATCTGTATCAGAAAAGCCCACGGGGATGGGGGGAGAGGGTAAAGCCACAATGTAAATCTGATGTTAAGGATATTATAATAAGCTTAGCTCAAGTTAGTATATGTAGTTGAGCTATTGCGTCTATACCTGAATGGCAAAAAGTCTCTTTGAACAAAATATTCTGGCTTAAGAGGATGTTCTTAGACACATAACCACATTTTCAATTGCTAGTTATAAAACAGGGGTGGTACAAGGGTATTCGCGCAGGTGTTACTTCTCCCGTGACCCTCCCTTTCCATCTGCCTAGCCAACGTCTGACTACCTTCTTTGTCACTTTTAAAGAATTAGCATTGTAACAGAATTATCTATTTTCATTAAGTGTAGCTGGATTCCGTAAGCCTCTTGGATCTAGATGACTATATCAGCAGTGTTAACTGTCTCACTCACCTCTACCACTCTTCAAACTATTGGAGCCTAATAATCACACTACAAATGGAGCCATACAGCACAGCACTTATTCCTGCAGGAGGAAATGACTCAGAGGTCTGCCTGTGGGACCCCACCCTCTTTTCTCTTTTTTCTCGTAATTTCTAGGGTGTAAAGGAAATAGAAACTGCAGCTGTGGGTTGCTGTGAACCTGCTCTGAATAGGCCCCTAAAGATAAACATTCAAGTCCTGGGTATTTTAGCCTTTTCCTTTATAAAAAATTTTTAATTATTTTTATTTCAAAGATGTTGGGTACAATTCAGGGATAGGTACATAAGTGGTCATGGTGCAGGTAAAGTTTGAGTACCCTTATTGATATTCTAATTTTTTTTTTCAGTTCTGAAGCTCTTCCATATACTCGCCTGTTGCCAGATCCCTATTTCACTCCATCAGCCTGTGCCCTCAGAGATAAGAATTTTAGAGAAAGCTTCATTTTTCTTTCTTTTTTTTTATCAATATTTTTTATTATGGTTTTGTGGGGTACAGTGAAGGGTTAGGTGTGCAATTACGTTTCATTCAGGCACCCTGTTGATAAGAAGTGTTTCCCCATCCCCAGACAGATATTTGCTACTGTTAATCCCCTCCCCCCCCATAGTTTCCCAGTACTGTCAGTCATTTTCTTATAGTATTACATTGGATGTTCAAGGTCCATTATATGAGTGAGAACATGTGACACTCGGATCTTTGTTTCTGTGAGAGGTCACTCAGTATTATAGACTCTAGTTCCATCCAGGCTGCTACAAAATTCATGATTTTGTTCTTTTTTATGGCTGCGTAGTATTCCATCATGTATATGTACCACATTTTTTAAATCCAGTCCTCTTTTGATGGGCAGCATGGTTGTTTCCAGGTTCTTACTATTGTGAACAATGCTGTGATAAACATACGTGTGCAGGTATCTTTTTTATAGAGTGATTTGAGTTCTTCAGGATATATTCCCAGTAGGGGGATTGCGGGATCATATGGGAGGTTGATATTTAGAGCTTTTAGGAATGGCCACACTGCTTTCCACAGAGGTTGCACTAGTTTACACTCCCACCAACAGTGTAGAAGTGTTCCCTTTTCACCACATCCTCTCCAGCAGCTGTTATTTTTTGAGTTGCTGATAATTGCCATTCTGACTGGAGTTAGGTGGTATCTCAGTGTGGTTTTGATTTGCATCTCCCTGATGATTAGTGAGGTTGAACATTTCTTCATGTGTTTGTTGACCGCTCAGATGTCCTCTTTTGTGAAGTGTCTGTTCATATCTTTTGCCCATTTTATAATGGGGTTGTTTTTTTCTAATGCAGCCTACTCTTGAAGAAAATATGTAAATCTTACAATAGAACTGTTCACTTCTCGGATAGTTCCTTTCCAGCCTCCTTGGCATGACACCTACCTCTCCCTCCTAAGATGAGTTTCTTCTCAATTTTCGGACAAGAGCCTGGAGTGTCCTTTATCTTCTCCAATCATTTGCCTAACACAAAATTATTTTAGATCAAACTAAGTGAAATTTAACTTGTATTGGAGAGATGTTCTCTTCTGCCACAGGTAATGTGTGCACAAGAATGAACTTCATTGGAATTACAAGCAAAGAGTTGCATTTTTCTTCTGTGACATGAAATTTCTCTTCTATATACATTTTGTACAAATTCTCTCCATTATCAGCACTTGGGCATTCTGTCACAGTCCTTGGAGTTGGGATTTTGCATGCTCTGATACTTTGAGTTTGGATTTGCATAAATGTCCTGTTTTTCTTAGACTGCTATTTTCACGGAAGCTGACCTAGGCATGGTTCAAAAACTTCTTCTTTCTTGTTAAGAGTAGGGCTTCCTAGAAAAAGTTTCAATTTTCAATTAGAGAAAACAACTTCTGAATATATTACTTATTGAGGAGGGTAAGTTTTCAGGGCCTAAGAAGGGTTTTCTTCTATGTAAGGTTTTGCCACAAAACTTTTAGGTTAACCACTGTCTGTTGTTCTTCATCAAAGAATGAGGTTGTATTTGCTTGCTTGTTTGTTTTGAGTTGGATTCTCACTCTGTCACCCAAGCTGGAGTACAGTGGCACGCTCACGGTCATTGCAGCCTCAAACTGCTGGGCTCAGGTGATCCTTCTGCCTCGGCCTTCCAAGTAGCTAGAACTTCAGGCATGTGCTACCATGCCCAATATATTTTTTGATTTATTATAGAGATGAGGTCTCACCAACTTTCCCAGGTTGGTCTCGAACCCATGGACTCAGGCATTCCCCTCACCTCTGCCTCCCAAGGTGCTGGGATTGCAACCTTAAGCCACTGCGCCCAGCCTGTATTTTTTTAAATGGTAGGGAACTGCTATTTGATCAAGGCACCTCATCAAGATCATTCAGTGGTGCATCTACTGTTAAATGTCCTTAGAATCAGTACATTATTGGTTAAATGTCCTTAGAATCAGTATGTTATCCCATAATAAACTGAACATGCTCTCAATGATTCTTTTAGCCTTTCAACTTAATTGTAGCTTGTAGGTAGTCTTACCATAAAGCCAGCATAGGTTGCTAGGTTGCTCGTTATCCCCCTTAGTGTTCATTCCAAATGATGCTAAAGAGATAAGAGCTGTATTCTTGGTTTTCATGTAGAGATACTACTATTCATATGATATAAACGAGGCTACAATAGACTAACCAGTTCACAGGATCCCTGATCAGCTGTAACACATGATGGATTATGGTTAAGTGTCTTGATATGCCATTCTCCTTCTCGGCGTGCTGGGTTTAACCGTAGATGTAACTATTCAACATGTATTCAATCTTCCCTCCTTACTCTCATGGAATTATATGAGAGGCAATATAATGAGATTGACCATGTGACTTGATTTGCAAATGGAATATGGTTAGAAAGGACAGTGGATCATTCTAGGGCTGAGTTTTCCAAAGATATTATAGGCACCCACCAGTCCTATTTGTACTCTACAAAGAGTACAGCAAAACCAAGATAGAAATTGCTCCTTCAGTTCAAGCACAATTGAAAAGTACACACAAGCTGGGCTCGGTGGCTCAGCCTGCAATCCTGCGCCTTTGGGAGGCTGAGGTGAGTGGATTGCCTGAGCCCGTGGGTTTGAGACCCACCTGGGCAACTTGGCGAGACCTCATCTCTACAATAAATCAAAAATTAGCCGGGCGTCGTAGCGCGTGCTTGTAGTTCCAGCTACTTGGAAGGCTGAGATGGAAGGATCGCCGGAGCCCACCAGGTCGAGGCTGCGGTGGCTGGGAGAAGCCACTGCACTCCAGTCTGGGTGACAGAGTGAGACTCCAACTCAAAAAAAAAAAAAAAGTACACACAAAATAGATTTTAATCTAATCCCTAGTCTAAAGCATAACTTCTGTAGTCAAATTGAGTTACTTGAGCAAGAAATATTTGTTTTTATAAACTGATTGAATATTGGGGATTATTTATGCAGTATTATTGCAGTAAACACTGATGAAGAAACTTTCCTGCCTCTCCTTCAAATACAGGTTCAACTGCTTCCCTTATCACAATCCTGCTAGATAGCTAGAATTCTCATTTCTGTTTTCTTTGCCCTGGAAATCTTCTGGAATATTGTAGGCATGGAGTAAGTTAGAGGAGAATGAAACAACTTCTCTGAGTACCTGTAGATGCAGCGTTGTCTGTTGACAGAGGAAATACTGAGTAGATGCCAACAAAAGGGACATCTAGAAAATGGCTGGCAGCAGGGAGTGGGGATCACACCCTCGAATAAAGAGTAGCTATTGTGTATGCAATAATGCTTCTCATTTGATCTTTCCATGTGCCAAACTTGGGCCTAGGGATCATGTTGTGCCTGCCATTATTTCTCTTTAGATAAACAATCAGCCACTCTCATCTCTTTAGAAACACAGTCATCACGTTGAAACTGCACTTTTTTGGAGGACAGCAGGATCACTCAAGCATTCAAAGTATAACCCTGACTTAAGAGTCTCAGCCTGCTAAAATCTTGAAATGACAATTCATTTTGTCAACAGAATTTGGTGAAAGTTTTCTTTTAAATAGGTAAGGAATGACTCTTCAATTTTGCTTTTCTCTCCTCTTGTCCATTCTAAATTTTTCAAGTTGACAGATTAAACGTTTGCAAATTACAAAGTTCAATTTTCCTCATGAAGATAAAAATGTTAGTGCCAATTTAAAGATAAAACTTGAAACTTTTTTTCCTGTGAGTAATAATGAAAGTGGAAACTAAGGGTAAGTCTACTTAAAAACAGGACCAGTGCTAAGACATCAATCACTTTTTTCTGACCAAATAAGTTACATGTTTTTATATTAGGAAACTCAGTTCTATTTCTCCTACTCCTTCCAAATAAGAACTCCAATGACAATTGAATCTTCATAAATATTTTGTATAAAACAATAAATTCCAACAATCACTCCTTTCCAGGTAATGCAATATTACTGACTTAAAATAATCATGAAAAGTTTCATTAAGAAGAAATTTAATTCAAGATTTGTATACTATGTGTATACTGTGTATGTATAATGACAGCATTCATTATAAAAATGTATATATCGCTGGGTTCGGTGGCTCAGCCTGTAATCCCGCACCTTTGGGAGGCTGAGGTGAGTGGATTGCCTGAGCCCGCAGGTTCGAGACCCGCCTGGGCAGGCAGGACCTCATCTCTACAATAAATCAAAAATTAGCTGGGCGTGGTAGCACGCCCCTGTAGTTCCAGCTACTTGGAAGGCTGAGGCGGAAGGATCGCTGGAATCCAGCAGGTTGAGGCTGCGGTGGCCGGAAGTGACCACTGCACTCCAGTCTGGGCGACAGAGTGAGACTCCAACTCAAAAAAAAAAAAAAAAAAAAATTATATATCAATAGTGTATGTTTACCTAGATAAAAACTAAAAATATTTATGTCATCACCAACCAAAAATTAACAATGCTTTTAACTATGGTGATAAATCTGTCTTTATTATGTTAATTTCTTAATTTATTTTTGTTAATCAAAAACAAACACAAATATAATAAATGAAACAACTTTTATTGTGATAAAAATAAATCATTTAGTTCAACAACTTTTAAAATATTTTCTAGGTTTCAGAATTTGCAATTCTTATTACCAGTACGTTACCATTTGCAAACATGAGGATTTTAATGATGTTTCCAATTATGCAACAATGCTGCAACAAATAGTCTATGATCTATGCTACTTTGCACATAAGCAAATCTATAAGAAAAATTCTCAAGCATGGACATACTAGATCAAAAGGTATGGACATTTAACATTTTGATTCATAATTGTACCAATTCACATTCTCACTAGCAAATGCGAGAAATTTTTAATTGCCGCGAACCCTTATCAATCCAATGCTCCATCAAATGTGTTGTTTCTGGTGAATGTTAGAGGTGAAACATGTGCCTCATAACTTCTATTTGCACATCCAACATTATCAATGCAGCTGAGCATCTTTATATACTTATATGTTTGCACATTTTTAATGAGAATGTTTTTTATCTTATTTATAATGAATCTTTATGGTTTAAGAAATTATATCATTTTGTAATATAAATTAAAATGTATTTCTCTTCTTGCTTTTGTCTTTTTTCTTTGATTATGTTTTTCTGTAAAGAATGTCTTTTTTAGTGTCATTGAATTTACATTCTTTTTTTTGTGTATTCCTATTTAATGACACATTAGAAAGGGTTTTTCTTTTCTTTTCTTTTTTTTTTTGAGTTGGAGTCTCAGTGCAGGGCACCCTCACAACCACCGCAGCCTCGACCTGCTGGACTCTGGTGATCCTTCTGCCTCAGCCTTCCCAGTAGCCAGAATTACAGACACATTCTACCATACCCGGCTAGTTTTTTATTTATTGTAGAGACGAGGTCTTGCCAAGCTGCCCAGGTGGGTCTCGAACCCATGGGCTCAGGCAATCCACTTGCCTCAGCCTCCCAAAGTGCTGGGATTACGGACTGAGCCACCTAGCCCGGCCAAAAGGATTTTTCTTTTTCAATATTATCCATGTTACTCTCTGATATTATATAATCTATGGTTTCATTTTTTCATATTTATATTTTGACTGATCTGACATTTATATTGACATAAGGTATAATGAAGACTTTTAGTCCAGATCACTACCTATAGTACAAATACCATTACCTGAATGCCCCATATCTCTTCACTAATATAAAATGTCACATTTATTATACACTAAATGTATCTTTGACTTTTTTTAAACTTAAAAAAATTTTTTATTTTAAAATTGTTGGGTACATTTTAGGGTTAGGTATACAAATATTCACTGTGCTGGTACCTTTGTTGATGAGGTGTATCTTTGACTTTAAGTTGATTTTTCAACTTTAAAAATTGAATCACTGTGTGAACATTTTATTTGTTTTATTTAGTACAGTAAACATAGTTTTTTCTTTTGTTGTTTTATTACTGCTTGAATATTCAAATGTCTGTCTGCTAATTGCTGTTTGCTAATCCTTTATTCTTCATATTTGGGGAGAAGCTACTTTATGCACCACCATTACAGTCCTAGAACATTCTGAAAATTGTTCAGTATTACTTATAACTTTGGGCTTTGTGCTTTCCTAAGTTTTATGTCCCTAATTAGTAGCCTTTTGTTTCAGTTTATAAAACTTCCTTTAGAAATTCTATAATGCCTCACGGTGATGAACTTCCTTAGGTTTTGTTCATTTGGGAAAGTTTTTCCTTCTCCCTATTTATGAAAGAAAGCTTTGCTAGCTGCAATTTTCTTGCTTAGCTCCCTCCTCCACCTTCAGCTCTCTCTTCTGGTCTGCAAGGTTTTCACTGAGAAGCCCAGTACTAATCATAACGGGATCTCTTGCTGCTCTGAGAGCTTTTTCTTTGTCATTGGCTTTTGTTAGTTTGATTATTATGTCATGGTGAACTCCCTTAGTGGTTAACTTTGATTGGAGGTCTCTGTGCTTTCTGTACCTAGATGTTAGCTTCTTTCTTCAGATTAGAAAAGTTTTCATTCATTATTTTTTTAGATATGTTTTCTGGCCATTTTTCTCCTTCTTTAATTTCTATTATGTGCAAGTTAGTACTCTTGATGGTGTCCTGTAATTCCTAGAGGCTTTTTTCATTCTTTCCCATTGTTTGCCTCTCTGATTGTGTAATTTTAAATGTTCTGTCTTCAAGCTCACTGCTTCTCTCTTCAGCTTGCTCAAGCAGCTGTTGAAGTTTTCTAGTGCATTTTTCAGATCCTGCTGAAGGCTTTAAATCCACACAACTGTAGCCCTTACATTCACTAAACTCCAGGGTTTGAAGTTGCACAGAAAAACTCAGAAAGTAGAGATATTCCATGCCTTGACCAGGAACCTCAAACTGGGTAGCAAGTAATATCAGCCTACTGTTGGGAAAGGAGCAAGAGCACAAAGAAAGAAAGAACCCATGTAGCAGACACAGGCATACAGGGTCTGCTAAAACTGGGAGGGGAACAGCAATGCTGAGACAAACCTCTTGGCATTTTTGGTCTTACATAGAGAACAGTGTCATTGTAGAACTTCACTGGTGAAATCTGAGGCCTATGGTGCACTGACTGTAACTATAGGAAAAAAAAAATTCACATTCCGATGACCAACAACAGTGTGTTAGTAATCAATGCTCACCACAAACATCTTAACATAAAAGAGATGTGTGTTTTTCCAAGCATAAATAATGCTATTTTTTTCTCAGCCATTTTTCAGTAATTTCCAGTACTTAATGAAAAATTATGAGACCCAGAGAAACAAAGTGAAAAATCATCCACATTAGAGGTAAGACAAGCAACAGAAACAGAAACAATGATAGACCAAGTGTTGAAACATTAAGCAAGTAGCTTTAAAAATCACTATGACTTTTATGTCAAAGCAAGGGTCCCCAACCCCCAGAGCCACAGATGGTACCGGTACCGTGGGCTGTTAAGTACCAGGCTGCATGGCAGGAGGTGAGTGACTGGTGAGGGAGCAGAAGCTTTATCTGTATTTACAGCCACTCCCCATCACTCGTATTGCCACCTGAGCTCTGCCTCCTGTCAGATCAAATCAGTGGGGATAAGCTTCTCATAAGAGTGTAAACCTTGTTGTGAACTGCACATGCCAGGAATCTTGGTTGCATACTCCTTATGAGAACTAATGCCTGATGATCTGAGGTAGAGCTGTGGTGGTGATACTAGTACTGGGGAGAGATTGCAAATACAGATTAACATTGGCAGTGGGGTTTGACTGCACAGAGACCATAATAAATCAACTGCTTGTAGACTCATATTAAAATAATAATTTCATAATAACAATAACTTCATTATATTTTGTAATGTAATAATAATAGAAATAAAGTACACAATAAATGTAATGTGCTTGAATCATATAGAAACCATACCTTTCCCACCACTGGTCCATGGAAAAATTGTCCTCCACGAAGCAGGCTGCTAATGCCAAAAAGTTGGGAACCATTGTGTTAAAGGATCTAGTAGAAAGGTGAGCAACATTCATGAACAGGTATTGCTTTTCCTCAGGGAAATGGAAACTAATAGAGTCAGAAGCAAATATTGTATATAAAAAACACAATGTCTAACTTCCCCACCTCTAACAGGCATGGAATGCTGTCAACACAAACATCAAATGGCGAGCCCCAAGCCGGGCTCGGTGGCTCAGCCTGTAATCCCGCACCTTTGGGAGGCTGAGGTGAGTGAATTGCCTGAGTCCGCGGGTTCGAGACCCGCCTGGGCAGCGAGACCTCATCTCTACAATAAATCAAAAAATCAGCTGGGAGTGGTAGCGCGCGCCTGTAATTCCGGCTACTCGGAAGGCTGAGGCGGAAGGATCGCTGGAGCTCAGCAGATCGAGGCTGTGGTGGCAGGGAGTGTGCCACTGCACTCCAGTCTGGGCGACAGAATGAGACTCCAACTTAAAAAACAAAAAAGAAAGGATTGTCCCTTTCTATGTTTGGAAAAAAAGATTATCTTCTAATTAGTTTGTCTTGGCAAACTGAATTATTCTTCTCCAGAATAATACTTTGGACCCATACTTTACACCACATAGAAATTCAATTTTTAGTGAATCATAGATCTTAATGTGAATGGTAAAATTATACACATTTTAGAATTTAAATAGAAAAGTAAATCATGACCTTGGACGAGAGAAAGCACTCTTACAGAAGACATACATACACACATAAAAACATGCCATTAAACAGAAAGTAAAATATTATTGGCTACACTAAAATTCAGAACTTATTTTCATGAAAATACACTAAAATTCAGAACTTATTTTCATGAAAATACAATAAAAAGAGTTAAAGCAAGTTGCAGATGGGAAATGACATTAGCAAATCATTTAACCAACAAAGTTTCAAGTCCAGAACATATAATGAACTCCCCCAAAACAAGAAAAAGGGAGCGCAATAGAAAAATTACATCAACAGGTCTTTCACAAAAAATAAAAAAAGAACTAACAAAAAAATATGAAAAAGTATTCTGCCTCATTTGTATGAAGAAAATGCAAATTAACGTCCCAACAAGTAACCGCCACATGATCACCACATTAATAAAAGTTTAAAAATTTTGATGTAGAGATTAATCATAATCTTATGTATGAAAATTGTATGCAAATTATTATATGTATGTAAATTGCTACAGAGACCTTGACATGATGTTAAACCTGATCTAGAAAGACTAAAGATACATATCCTTTATGACCTTGGAATTCCACTTCTGAGACTACTACACAAGAAAAGTTTACATATACATGTGCAAGTGTGTATGTCCAGAAATGCTCTTAATAATATTTCATGAGATAAACTTGAAAATCCAAATATTTATCAATAGTAGAATGAATAATTTTTTATCCTTATATAACACAATATATACAGCTTACTGTCGGGGACCAGCCCGACCTGAGGGGAGTTGGACCTGCTCCAGGGAATCAGGACGCGGCAAGAAGAAACCGCTAGGAGGCAGTTCTTCTGGGATCAGTCTGATCAGGACTGAGTCCGAATTTTATTCAAACTCCTTCCACCTTATATACCATTTTCTACAATATTCAGCAATAATCAAATATTTGCTAGGGGCTTTCAAATCGTATAATGCATAATGTTCTTCACAAAAGATTTTTGTTTAGGGTGACAATTGACAACGAGAACTCTGTGTGCCTTACAAGGCGTATATCAAAATAACAGGTGTATGATTTTAACAATAGCATAGCAAACTGTTTTCTATAATACCTAATGATTAATCTATATATTATAAACTACATTGAATTTTACTTAAGGTAAAAATTTCCCTTTTTACTAACCCACTATGATTTAACAAAACAATCAAGATTTATATTAATTATCTTAACTTCTAGTAGTGAAATATTTTTGCTGGGGGCATATGAATCCAGTGATACACATCATATCAAATCTGTATCACAAGATCCACATACTCCAAACAGAATGATTAGTATCAGAGTACACACATTTAAAACAATATCATAACTAACACCTATGATTTTTAGCATCCAACTATATGATTTAATATATGATTTCTTATAAAAGTTCAAATATATAATTTCAAATGATAAGCTGATAAAGCAGATAAAGCACAGATTATACCTAAGAGAAGAAGACAGAGAGGCGCTAGTCTCGGTGTCTCGCATGCTCTAAACTTTGATCTTAAAAGCCTGTCAGAGACGCCGTTGTCAGAGCCTTCTATAAAATGCTAAATAGTGAGAAGCAGAAAACGTTAACCACAGTATTCGACAAACCCAATGTGTACTTTACCATTGAAGTTTGCCAGACACTGAAGTCGATGCCTCAAAGCAGAAATCCAAAGTGCAAAAGTATATCCAATAATAAGGGAAAGTACTAAGGAATCACTCTCCAACAGGCCTGTGACTGGGTTTTATCACTACCATACACAGGCATATTAGAGGGCAAATTTCAAGCAGAAGGAGGTGAAGTAGCAAGCACAAGTTCACATAGTGTTATATATGGATAACTGAACTATGTATATGTATTTCTAAACTTCCTTATAAAATTTCTGGTCTAAGTGAATAAGTCAAAGAGTGATTGTCACACCTTTGGACAAGAAAAGGCACAGTTGCCATGACGATGGCCGGGGGGCAGAGGCAGACTAAGAGTTTTGGCACATAATGAAACTAAGAACGTTCTGCCTGGCTAGAGGTAGGAAAACAAAACTATTAAAGCAATTTCTGCTTACAGAAACAAAGGCTATATGGTTACTACTGAGAAACAGAGACTTAAGAATGGCTCAGAGAGTTAGAGAAAAATGGAAACTTAAAGCACAGAATGTTTTTCTGCTGTAAGGCTTTACCTGAAATTTTAGCCTGACTGTTTAAAAGGTTTACTTTCAAATAATATAAGCTTTTATGTCACATATACAAACTGGTCACTATTCATATACCAACACTATAGGTGTCACTGATGCTTTTGTGTCAAAAGCAGATCTCCATCATGGGCCTTCATAGGCCTCAACTGTATAGCCGTAGATGTTGGCTCCCAACAGCTTACAACTACATATGAAGAGCTAGATGAATCTTATTAACATCTTATTAACAAATGAAGCAAAACAAGAGAATACATATAATGTATTTACATTTAGATAAAGTATGAAAGTAGGCCAAACTAAATTAAATTATTTAGAAGTTCACATGTATATAATGAAATCCTAGTAAATAATTGTGAAAGTTGTGATATTAATTTGCTCTAGCAGGGTTGTCATATTCACTTTTCGGAATTTAGGAGTGCTGAATTTATGTGCCTGTTTGGTGACTTGTGAATTCATTTTATAATTTATTTATATGGAGTACTGTACATTTTATGTTTTATACATGTTTCAGTATATGTCATATTTCATAATTTTGAAAAACAGAGAGGGACTGTAACTTATCAAAATATTGCTTTGAAAGAGAGCAAAAAATTGTGTTATAGTTGATGAAGATAAGGAATTGAGAGATATTTCAAGAGAGTATTGAGTTACATTTAGAAAGGCCCTTCCTTTTGTAGGTTTATAAAAAAATAACCTTGTTTTTTTCTAAATGTATCTTTGTATTTTTGCATTTTTCCTTTCACCAATTTAGGTGTTTTTTTTTTTTGTATTTGAGGTTTAGTTCCAACTTGATATTTTCTAAATGGACATCTGGTTGTCCCAACTTATCAAGAGGTTTATCTTTACCCTACATCATTCCTTTACAGTCTATTTTTGAACTTTCTATTCTGTTCCATTGATGATCAGTGTATTCAAAAGTCATTACTGCATTGTCTCTACTTTTTGGGGGGAATTTCTTTGTCTGCTTTTTTGTATGAATGTTTTATATTGTTTTGAATCTATGCTTTTGATTTTTAAAGTAATTTCCATATATTTTAACACAGTATTTAATATTTCTATGTTTTCCTCAATAAGACAAGAAAGAGAATATCACAAAATGGTTATTAATGTGGAGTCTAAATTCAATAGACTTTCTGAGGCATTGTCCATAATTTAATTTAATCCCTTAACAATAATAGTTGTAATAATAATGGCACTAACATATATTAATAATATTGTTCATAAATGTAATGAAACAATACTAAATGCCTATAGGGATTCTGTGAGCAATAGATAATTATTATAGTGATCACAACTGACACATAATAAATCCTGGATAAGTATTATCTGTTATTAGCAACTATTCATAAAGCTAATTAATAAAGAAATTATTTCAGTTTCCTATTACTACTATAACAAACCTTGTGGCTTAAAGCAACAGAAGCTTATTGTAAATCTGGAAACCAGAAATTTGTGAGGCTAAAATTAAGGTGTTAACCAGGCTGCATTGTAGCTGGAGGCTCTAAGGAAGAATCTACTTCCCTGCTTTTCATTACACTTAAAACTTGATTGGTTGACTTCACAACCATAAAGCCAAGATGATCATAAAATATAGTCTAGTTCTTGGTAACTTCAGGAAACCATCCATGTTTACCATGCAGTGCTTTTTCTGTCTTTTTGCAGCCCATGACACACTTGTGTCCTATGAAATCTTGTTTGAGGATGAGTGGGAGCCAGGGAAGTTGGTGAGGAAGAAGATTCTGTGGGCCGCTGGTAAAAGCAGCATGCCCCTCTGGAGGTTTATGGTGAGGGTGATATAGTAGAAAAAATATTGGGCTGGAATTCAGCTTCTTTTTAATAGAGCCTAGGCTGACAGTACCAAGGTGTGAAACCTTAGAAAAGTGACTTAATTTTGCTGAGTCTCAGGATTAGACAATTTTTTTGAGATAGATTAAAATGTTATCGGTATTTAATTTGGAGACAGAGCTATTCTTTTCAATCAATTCTTCTTTATAAATTGTGCAGCTTGCAAAGTTAATTATAGAATATTGCTAGACACGTGCTCAAATATGCTGATACCCTCTGAAGTTCATTTCAAATCTAGAAATACAACAGAGTAGCACAAGACTTTATCTGATGTGAGAAGCTCTGTGTATTAAAATTCTCCAAAGAACAGAAAAAAGGAACAGACACTAAAATTTATCTGCATTTTTTTTCTTTAAATAAGTTAATATTTTAAGCAACTAAAAGAAAAATCAAGTTCCTATAATTTAACCTACCTGAGAGATTCCTTACATAAGTAAGGAGTTATAAGGGATAGACCATACAGCTTTGTGTAATGTTTCTGTAATTTTTTAAAACATATTTTACTGGAGATATGCAAAAGCAAAGGAACAAGAAGCAAGTACGAAGATATAATAAAGTGTGTTTATATTCTATTCTTAAAGTAACTCTTAGTCTCCTTAGGGAAATTCAAAAGGCTTCTCTATAGACTTTTAACTATTAAGGAAAATATTTAAATGTTTTCCTGGTTAAAACATGTACAAACAGATACATTTATAAAATCTATATAATTTTTAAAAGTCAATACTCTTTCACATGATTGCAACGAATCAAGATAATTTAACTTTAGCACCATAAGCAACCACAAAATTAAATAAATTCCATCAGATTTTTTGGCACATTATATAGCATTCCTTATACCTTGTATCTATAGGGTCTAAAGGATTATAAACATGTCATACACAATTGTTAAATCCAACACAAATTGTTTCAGGTTACAGAATGTCCTGTTAAAGTTATGCCCTTGGTGAGGGGGAACAGAAAGGAAAAAGCTTCTTCTTTATCCCTTAAGCTTATGACACAGTTTTCATGCTGGTAACTTCTTTAATCTTCGGAATGATCTCTATTTTATTATACATGATTGGCTTTCATCTAGGAATTTATGTGTAGATGGTCTACTGTCAGTGCTGAGGAACCACGCCACTGTCCACAGAACAGCAGCCTCCACCCAACTGAGAACAGCACATTGTTTCTACTTTACTCTTGGTGCAACCCTTTGGTGGCATCTAGCCCATAAGCATCAGCAAGAGTGATGCCCACTACTTTAGTCAAGTTCCATTTGACTGAGTCCATGCGGATAACAACTGCTAAGCAACTTATAATATTCTGAGACAGATATGGAAAATTAGACAGTTGACACTGAGATGCAAAAGAAAGTGTCTCCTGATGGAATTATTCCAACAAGTCTAAATGAAGTCAGTGATAAAATGTCCCTTATTATACAATTAATAATATCTTCACAGAAGCAATACTCTTTTAAACTGTTGGATTATTGAGATGTACATTTTATCAGATTCCAGCATCATAACCTTATAACTCTACACAAAAATTTGATGTAATAATTGTAAAGTTTACTTAAGTGTTGATTGCCCCAAGTTCTGTAATTTATTGTTCCTTTGTGTCTAACGTGACAAAGAGTAAGAAAAGGAAACTCTGATGTTTAGCACTTTAGAGTAAGATACATGAATCATCTGCATTAACAGTCCTTTGGAGCTGCTGGACCTCATTATGAAGTCTTCTGTGTTCAGCTTGGATTGACGCCTTGAGCTTTTCAGTCTCTTCCTAAAGAGTGATAAACAGAAAGAAGATGAAGCTTCATTCTGATTGCTTAGGTCTCTCACTTGGCATTACTTATTTTAACCCAAGTAACAATAGATAGTCTCTGAATATCTCTCTTCCGTTCATGTATATCCAACCTACTTCTATAATTATCCATCCTGTTTGTCTTTTTCTAGCTCCAGAAACATTATCATCTCTCGATCCCTGAAATGTTGATGTCCTTGGAATTCCATCTCAAGGCACCCTGTACCCTTAAACTACACAATTTCTTTTGACAATCTTAGTCACATCTTGACTTCAATTCTAGTTCACACACAGGAGAATGTTAGATATATTTCTAAGAGAAAAGGCTGATACAAAAACAGCGTGTCTGGGTGACATCAAAACTAGGTGGGGTGTCTGAGCCTCAGAGAGGGAATTTGTTCCAAGTCACCACAATCTTGATGGCAGAAGTAGAAGAAAAGACTTAAAACACACAAATAAATCATCACAGGTTGTCTATACTGCTCTTTAGGAAAGAACAGCAATCTTAAATATATTTTGAAGTAATTCTGAAAAATGAGTACCTACAGGAAGACTGACCCGTCAGGGGCAAGTATTAGGATGTTATTTGTGTCATTATGTTGCTGACATAGGATTTTCACATCAGGTTTGCAGAAGTAAAAACACTGTAGATCCCAGTCACTGGAAAGGCAGTTGTGCTGACTTGCTAGGCTGTGATATTGGCATTTATTATCTCTTTGAAACCTTATTTATCTCATCTGAAAAGTGAGGGCACAACAGCTTGGCTTCACAATGTATGAGATCAGTTGAGAGAATGCATGTAAAGTGCTTGGTAAATAATATATTATTTATGAAGTGATTGGTAAGCAACAAATGATTCTTGAATGATGGTGAAACTAAATAACAGGATGAAAGAAACTCTGCATGGTAATATGAAATTAATTTAACAAAGCAAAATATTTTTCAGAGTAATTAACAAGTTAACAAGGAAAATGAATTACTTTAGGTTACAGATGCCTTGGTTTTTATTTAACAATTTATAGTGCTAACTCTATGCCAACAACTATTCTAAACACAAAAATTAACTCATTTTACTTTCAAAATAACAATCAAATAGATATCAACACTGTATCCATTTTTACACAAAGGGAAAACAAGGCACAGAGGGGACAGATAACTTGACTAAACTATACGCTTAATAAAATCTGGAACCTGGATTCACACTCGGGAAGTCTGGCTGCAGAGAGCCCTTGCCTAGAACGGTAGTTTCCTACTGCCTCTGGCCGTTGCCACTGCTTCATGCTCTCATTGTTACAAATGAGAGAGAGATGAATCAATTGACAAATACCTGGAAACGACGTTCCTGCGTCCTCCTTATCTCTGTCATCCAATTTTTTCTGGATAGCTCCATCTGTCTCACTTGTTCCTGATGGAGTCTCTCCAGCTGCTTCATTCTTTCCTGGTTCCTCCTTTGGATTGCCTCCAACCTTTGTGCATTAGCCTTTGCAGCCTCCGCTTTCACACATTCCACTGAGGAGAGAGAGGAAAAAGAAGAAAAAGATAAACCCCTCTAGGATTAATGTGCCCCTTCCTTCTGCCTCCTACTCTTATTTTTTATTGTTCCAACTTCATGAAGAAAATTCCCTGAGGTTGTTTTCCCTTCCAGATAATCATTATGTAATTGATCATGCCACACCCAGATATGGCCTTAGGCTCTAAGAAGTGTCTCCACCAGTCTTGCTCTAGTTTAGTGATCTCATTTGGGCCAGGCCATATTTCAGATTTGTAGACATTTCTTTCCTTCTTACATCATTTCAAATTTCTTCTCACCTTTCATCTTTTGTTCCCTTGCTGTGAGAGCCTGGTCTGCCTGAAGGATCACATCACTCATAGATGCCTTGGACTTTAAATATTTCTGCAGAACTTCTTGAGCCTAGCAACCCCAAAGACATGCAGTTAGAAGTAGGAAATGATGATTATGAATGTTGTAAACATCTTTATTTCTTGTTCCTTCCAGCATTTTTTCCTTGAAGGAGCTGCTCAGCCTGCACTCATTGGAACTGCCAACCAAGCCTCTCCTGTCACAAGTTTTGGTATGACTCCATGATCAATCAGAAAACTCAAGGACACTAGATGCAAAAGATTTGTTCACAGGTGGAAAAATATGGCAAGGAGGAAAATTGATGACATTTGGGTGTTTGAAAGACTGATATATGATGAGGAAAAGTTCTCTTTCCCTTGAGACCGAGGGAACAAAGGCCTAGTTAGGGTTGGACCTGTTGGTGTCATCTTCATTGCTGTGTGGGCTAAGCCTACCTGGACATGAAGCCAACAGTCAGGAAAACAGAACAGAAAAAGTAGGGGGTTGGATAGAAAGAAGAAAATTGATGGCATTGTTTAAACTTCTGAATGTATGTATACTTGAAACTGAATCAAAATCTCTTGCTTTTAGTTTGTGTAAGCCAACAAATTACCAGTTTTTCTTAAGTTTGTTTCAATTATTGGGATTCTGTCCTACAACACCAAAAGGGTCCCTCTATTGTAATTAATACTGATGGTCACAATACAAGTCTGGTTATTATGGTGATGGTTCAATTTAATTTCACAGCTATCATTAGAGTATAAATTTTGTGCTTGAAACATCAATATCAGGCATAGTTTTAACATGATTACTTATTCAATGAAAGGCAGAGACATAAACCTCATCTGTGTTTCTGTATGCATGTCTTTCCTCCTGCCCTTACTGGTTTTACCAAAGAAGCCCTGCAGCAATGCTACACATCAATAGTTAAAACTAGGGATACCTTTATTCCTTTTCCAGGTGTCTGATAGTACTTTGCCTTCAGCTCTTCTACCTTCTGAATGAAGAGATTATGGCCTCCTGGCTTAGAATAAATTCCCTTCTTCACTGCTTCTTCCAGAGGACCAAAAATATCCTGCAGTAAAGCTGAGCAACGATTCGACGACGCTTCCACGTTCTGTTTAAAAATGTTTTTCTTCTTTTTATTCAGTAGTCTCTTCAAAGAGATAAAAATCCATAGTGAAGATGCTAGAAATACTTTTCAGAAAGAACCTATATTTTTTTTCTAGAAACTTAGAAGAATATAAGCAAGATATCCTTCCCACCAAACCAAGAAAAGTTCCAAGGAATATACAGGAAAATGATATTAACTTTTGAGTTAGAAATCTCTTATTGTTTTTGCTTTAGGTTGTGATCTTCAGATTACAGACCTCTAGTTTCATGCCTTAATTTTAAAAGCAGTTTACTGTTTTATAACTTTCCTGGTTTCAGTGTTTTATGGGCTTCTATGGGATTTCCAATGAGAATGTAGATTTATATAATTGGCTGGAAGGACACCAGCCTATTCTGTTAAACCTGGATCTGTCATATTTTAGTAGAACCAACTGTAATTCTTTATGCCTGATTAATAAAAAAGAAAATGAATGAATACTTTGCAAATACAATTCTTCAAAGGAATAAAATTAACTCACCTTTTTATGTATATAACATAGTAAAATATAGGTCATATGCAGGGTCCAGAGTAGTGACTTGCTTGTTTGTTTTCATATTGAAGTGTTATCACAGGGACATAAGTAATTATTTTCCAGTCAGTACGAATTGCTTTTCTTAACTAAGTTTTATTTTATCATTCATAGCAATACTTTGCCTTCCTTTTTTTTTTTCAGTTGGAGTCTCACTGTCACCCAGACTGGAGTGCAGTGGCCGCTCCCGGCCACCGCAGCCTCGACCTGCTGGGCTCCAGC